>NC_056725.1:964272232-964289732 GCF_019279795.1 Protopterus annectens
CTGTAATGAAGTCATTATAATGTGTGACTTCAGTGTGGCTTGGTCTTTGTAATGTGTGATTTCATTGTGGGACTGGTCACTGTAATGTTCGACTTCAGTATGGACTGGTCATTGTTAATATGCAACTTTGCTGTGCAATGGGGATTGTAATGTGCAACTTCAGTAATGACTGGCTATTGTAAAGTGTGACTTCACAATGAATTGGTCAAGTCTGTGTGCTGATTCCATAGTACAGAAATTGCTAGGCTATGGAGTTTTTCTGTTAATTAGCATCTATACTGTACAGATGCCAGGACACACAGGGACATAACTAATTAACTAACCTTTAACATCCAACGTCAGTGGAATTAATGAGTAGGGAATTGTCTGCGTGCGCACTTGGTGAGCTTATCCATTGTTTGCATTTTGTGATATACTGCACTCCTTATAAACAGAACCGAGAAGGTCTTATCTTCAAAGAATTTTCTGAAGAATATGCCATCACGTAGTGCTGTATGGTAGCAGAAGAGAATAGTTTGTCTTTTTGTCTGCTGTGCCTTTTGAGGTGTTTCTGGTCTATAAAGGCATACTGTAACATATGAAGGTGGCATCCATTCACAGGTGTGCCTGTTGAGGTGTTTCTGTTATATAAAGGCATACTGTAACACATGAAGGTGTCATCCATTCACAGCTGTACCTATCATGTTTCTGGTCTAGAAAGGCATACTGTAACATATGAAGATGGCATCCATTCACAGGTGTGCCTATTGAGGTATTTCTGTTATATAACGGCATACTGCACCGTATGAAGTTGACATCCATTCACAGGTGTGCCTGTTGAGATGTTTCTGTTATATAAAGGCATAATACATATGAAGATGCCATCCATTAACAGGTGTGCCTATTGAGGTGTTTCTGTTATATAAAGGCATACTGTAACATATGAAGGTGGCATCCATTCACAGGTGTGCCTATTGAGGTGTTTCTGGTCTATAAAGGCATACTGTAACATATAAAGATGGCCTCCATTCACAGGTATGCCTGTTAAAGTGTTTCTGTTATATAATGGCATACTGTAACATTTGAAGGTAGCATCCATTCACAGGTGTGCCTATTGAGGTGTTTCTGGTCCATAAAGGCATACTGTAACATATGAAGATGGCATCCATTCACACGTGTGCCTGTTGAGGTGTTTCTGTTATGTGAAGAGGGCATTCATTCACAGGTGTGCCTATTGAGGTGTTTCTGGTCTATAAAGGCATACTGTAACATGAAAGTGGCATCCATTCACAGGTGTGCCTGTTGAGGTGTTTCTGTTATATAAAGGCATACTGTAACACATGAAGGTGTCATCCATTCACAGCTGTACCTATCGTGTTTCTGGTCTAGAAAGGCATACTGTAACATATGAAGATGACATCCATTCACGTGTGCTTATTGAGGTGTTTCTGGTATATAAAGGTATACTTTAACACATGAAGGTGGCATCCATTCACATGTGGTGGCAAATACCCTTCTCAGACACAAATGTGTGCATACTAGAAAAAATAAAAGAGTACCCTCATGAGTTTCTTGGCAAGTTTTAAAATGAATTTCTGCACATCACCCCTCTCCCCATGTAGGAAGAGTGTAATGACATTTTAGCAGGCTCACACAGTGACATTCACATGAATGCAGTGCACTGACACAGGCTCATGTGGGACTTGAGTCAGTTCCTGTGATGGTGCGCATTGTTATATAGGCACAGTGATGACTGACACACTGCAGTAGTTAGTTTAAAAACATACAGGTTAAATCATAAGGTTACTCATGCATAACCTTGAAGATTTCTGTATGACGAGAGTGTCGTCTGCAATGTGGCAACTGGCTACCCTCAATGCTCACTTCCCAGGCTTCTCTAATACAAACTGTCGTCTGTAGTAGGAGAGACATCCTTTTTCTTGACAATGTCAACTTTCCCTAGATATTCCCTGTACTGGCTAACCTGTACATTTATAAGTTCATTTGTTTGATTGTCACTCTTAAGACCTACTTGCCTTCATGAAGCTTGACTGCTGTAACCCCATGTTGATACTTTTAACTTTCTACTTATTTTATATATAAAGATTATTTTTGATGAAAGCTAATGGCTGATTCTCCTTATCGTAAGGGGTAGGCTTGCCACCCCTTCGTTTTTTTTCCGGACTATCAGGAAATCAAACTGATTCTCCGGTAGTCCGGAAAACACTGTACAAACTCCGGTATTCTGTTTCAAAAAGGAAACAGACTATCGGAGTTTAATCGGTTGATTTACTATGCTTTTCTTACAGAAAAGCATAGCAAATCAGCCAAAAGCAGGCGGCGGGAGCAAAAAAAGAGGGCGTTCCCGTTGATCTGCTGATTTACTATGCTTTTCTTACAGAAAAGCATAGCAAATCATCCAAAAGCAGGCGGCGGGAACGAAAAAAGAGGTGGAGTGATGCTGTCGTGACATCACAAAATGGGCGGTATGTTGGCGGGAGAGGGGTGGGGCGGGGTTACTGGTGACGCGAGGGGCGTGGCGTGGCTCCGGTTTTAGCCGTGAACGAAGGTGGCAACCCTAGTAAGGGGGAGGTTATTCTGTAATCCTAGAAGCTGTCATACAGAGTATTTGTTGCATTGCTTTCCATTGCTTATATGTTTTTTTGTAGTGTTTGGCTCACAAATCCGGTGTTAGCATCCTCATCAGTGAATTCTAGGCACAGACTTACTGACAGAACCCAGACTGTAAAAGTAGCCGACTCCAAGTCCAGCTTCAGACAAGTGACAAGTGGAGTACCTCAGGGTTTAGTCCTGGGACCGCTCTTGTTTGGCATCTACTTCTCTGAAGTACAGGCCAACACTAAGGGACTCTGGCTAACAAAGTTCGCAGATGACTGAAAACGGGGAGCCATTACTGAATCCCCAAATGATGTGGCTATTCTACAAAAGGGTCTTACAGAAACAGAAACAGATGCTTGGTGCCAGAGCCATGGGCTCAAGCTCAACGCCAAGAAATGTATAGTTATCCTCTTTGGGAAAAAACATGTACCCATGAATTACCAATAGGTGGCAGTACACTAAACACTGAAATTGTGATAAGAGACTTATGGACACAGGTGGACAGTGGTCTCACCTTCGATAACCATATCGCCACAACAGTCAGGAAATCCTTCTATGTGGCACACCTCATCACTAAGGGCTTTTCATCCAGAAAAAAGGAGGTCATTGTCCCACTGTACCCATTATAGAATGCAACGTCCTGTTTGGTATGTACCTCTCAAGACATCTGCAACAACTGGAAAGGCCGCAGAAATACCTCACGAAAAGAATCACAGGCCTGAAGCAGATGCCCTATGCTGGCCGTCTAAAAAAACTCCACCTATACTCTGTCGCATATCGTCGACTCAGAGGCGATCTCTGCTTAACATACAAGGCCATGTCACACCCAGAGCTGTTGGACATGCTACACTTAAAGAAATCCCAATCCCTCAGAGATGCACGCTCCAGGGATCTAAACCTTGTCATCACAATGAACAAAACATGCTGGAGGGATAGGTTCCTGACCCAGAGACTCCCCAGACTCTGGAATAGCCTGCCCATACATGTCAAGCAAAGCTCCTCTTTGGCCCTCTTCAAAAGGAACCTTGATGATTGGATGGGAGATAGGAACTTCACCCCGGAGATCATGTCAGTCGCCTGCTAGACAGGGGTCCAGGGAAGTAAATACTGTGGGAAGAAATATCCAGGGAATTGTTATGGCTAGACTTTTGTAGGCCCTAGGGCCGATAGCCTAATACCAACCTATGAACCTATGAGAATGAGGTTGGAAACTGCTGCAGAGATCATCCATTAATAAACTTCAAGAAACAAAATGTAATGACAGCTCCTGAAACCTTTCTGACTACAGATTCAACCCTCTGAATTTTTAGTAAGGAATTGCTGTAGCTGTTTAAAGTTCTTTCAGGTGGCTTGATTGAAGGCTACAAAGTGCTGCAGTGTATTCAGAAATGAGTATGCGTTGGTGCAGTGATCTTCCTAAAGTGACTAAAGATATTGTTTAGATTTGGGCACTTTCCTAACTGGAAAATCATACTGTCAAAGTCCCAGTTGATGTCTACTATTGTCTATAATTTAATGATTGTGTTACATCTAATGATGTATTCATTTATGTTCCAATCATAATCTTTATCTTTTTTACCAAGATTTACAACTTTACATACTCAACAAAGGTGACACCATCATTACTGCATCAGCTGTACATTTGTTGTAGAAAATCATGGAGCAATTCAGCATCTTTTAATCAGCATATTTAGTCTTGCTAGCCTCATTGCCCAAGTTTGTATGTGAAAAGAATAGTGCTTAAAGAAGTGACCTCAATACAGAACCCATTAGGATATCACTGCCATCCTCCTACAAGATTGACAGGTAACCCCCACCCTGACTTGTTGCATGCTGTTGTTTGAAAGTGTGTTAACCTTTGAGCTATATTTTGGATTGACATTTAGTGCCTGGAGTTTGCCATTTACTTTATTTATTGTCAAAACCTCAGCAAGGAGAATATGTGCAATGTCAGCCCTTCATCATGTGCTTCCGTCAGGATTCAGAAGGCACCAGTTATTTATCTGAATTTGTTAACTTGGATAGAACACTGATCAAAACTGTCCAATGTTGGTCTTGTCTAGGAAGATACAAAACAAACATATACATGTGCAAACAACTTAGATCAGCGACTTACAAAACAATAAAGATAAAATAAATGAGAAGTAAATAGGAGAACAGTAAGTAAACCTAGAGTGTCCCACATCTGTGGCACAGTGGTGCAGCGGTAGCGTCACCTCACAGCAAGAGGTTCTCTGGTTTGATTCTTGGCTGGGGTGCCTTCTGTGCGGAGTCTCCATGTCCTCCCTGCATCTGTGTGGATTTCCTCCGGGTGCTCCAGTTTCCTGCCACATTATAAAGACATAAATCTTGAGCATTTCTCCCTGGGCCTCTGCTGAAAATTGGCTTTGTTAAAAGTCGGACTTTCCCAGTAAACAAATGTTAAATAAATAAATCTAGCAGAAGTAGGTCTGGTATGTCATTTTGGATAAGTTAATACTCTGTCCATAATTGTATATGTTTTTTCTGTAAGGCTGAAGGCATAGTGTGAGCCTCTCCTATCTTATAAACTGGTATAAGGTTATACTAACACATTCTAGTTCCAGTTGTCCTCCTTAAAAGTTTGAAAACATATAGTAACTGCAGCCTGTCACCGTAGTCCAGAGAAGTGTCCACATGCTAACATTTTTTTGCAATACGACTGATGCGGATTTAGTTATGTTTTCTTTGTTTCTGTGTAGGAAACCACGAGGAGTCTTGTCTCATTGCACTGAAGTGAGTTTTTGAGTTAACTTGGAGCAGCAGTTATTATATATGCAGTTATATAAAGGATATCCCCCCTTGTGTCTGGAGCATTCTGAGCTGTTTCTATGCTTCAGCAGTTATCATATCTGCAGTTATGTAAGGCAGCGGTCTCCAACCTTTTTTGCACCAAGGACTGGTTTCATGTAAGACAATTTTCCACAGACTGGCCATCGTTTGCACATAAAAATAAAGCACAATAAAGTGTATAATAAATACAACTCACCATAACGCAGAATCAGTGGGAGCCCTGAGCTTGTTTCCTTGCAGTGAGATGGTCCCATCTAGGGGTGATGGGAGACACAGACACTCTAAGTGTGTTCCTTATGTCCAGTCTACTTCATGATTTCTTTTTGGTTGCTGTCATTGCAGAAAATCCCATTTCATAGGTTCATAAGTTAGTACTAAGCTAACTGCCCTTGCGAGCCATTTTAAGCCTAGCCAATTATCCCTTGTGAGACTCAAACCTTGCACCTTGTGTTTGTAAGGCAAACACCTTAACCATTAGGCCACCCTCCCAACCTCACAAAGATAGGATGTTGGAAATGGAAGCAGGGTTTTCAGTGCTTATTCCAGCCACTTTCTAAGTTTGTAAGAGTAATGTTTAAAATCTGTCCCTATTATTTGTGGCTCTGAGTGTCCAAATTTATTGTATGAGAGGTTGAGAAGTATGGTTGAGAGGTACGCAAACCTCTTAATTGATGCTGCTGCTGCTCCTTCTGCCAGGGATCGTTCTCACACTTCACTCTCTCTCTCTCTCTCTCTCTAACGCATGCATACACACACATGTGCGCACACGCGCACACATACACACAGTCTGTTCTGCTTTCATGCATGCATTCACACACATAGACAGACAGAAACATACACATACACTCATTCATCTGTGGAAACCTGGCCCCTGAAATCTAGCCTGGCCCTAACCCACCCAAAAACAAACCTTATGCTCTTTGCATCCAAACCAGTATCAGCACTGCTCAGCCCAGTTACTCTTCAATTTTCTGAATTGAACTCATCCACCACACTAAACTTCTTAGAATCACTGTTACTGAACACCTAACATTTGATGTACACATTCACCAAGTGACATGTAAGACCAACCAAAAATTAGGTATGCTCTGTCTGTCCTAACCATTTTTTGTATAATCAAGCATGGAAAGCCACTTCTACTGCCCATCTTATTCTTCTTTGACATACACCTCAGCAGTCTTTACCATCTACAGTCAACACAGCTCAGAAAATTTGAGCAAGTATACATTAAGGTTGTTGTCACCAGCCTTATTACCAGAACACACCACTGTGAGATGGCTAAGCTGCATCAACTCCCCTATCCTCACCAACTTAAAAAGTTAAAAACAGCAAAATAAATCCTCTTCATAGGAGGTTACTAGGCTAATAGCCCTGGGGCCCTTACATGCCTAGCCAAGAGTTTATCCCCAAAAAAGAAACTTCAGTCAGCACCTGTCCTCAAGTCACAAGCCTGTCCCCCTCTCAGCAGTCTAGTGCACTGGTACCCTTCTCTTACTCTCTGTTCATCTGAAAACTTTCTGGCAAATGTGACTCCCTCAAAGTACTCTTATAGGGACTCACTATATGCCTGCCATGTGGCAAAGTTGTAGAACTCCGTACTAATGTCCCTCTGCTAGTAAATGCACCAAAAACCTTCAAACAGGACTTTAAATCCATCCTTCTTGACACATGGCAATGTCAGTACTCTGAGCACCCTGACTTGTTCCTCCCTCTCCTTCCACTTCTCCCCAAACAATAAATAGCAGCATGCTGCTACCACCAGCTACAGCACTGTCACCACTCTACTAACCTGTTCCCAGACAATAGTATGCTGCTACCACCAGCTACAGCAGTGTCACCACTCTGCTAACCTCTCCCCTGATAATAGCATGCTGCTACCACCAGCTACAGCAGTGTTACCACTCTACTAACCTGTTCCCAGACAATAGTATGCTGCTACCACCAGCTACAGCAGTGTCACCACTCTACTAACCTCTCCCCAGACAATAGCATGCTGCTAACACCAGCTACAGCAGTGTCACCACTCTACTAACCTCTCCCCAGACAGTAGCATGCTGCTACCACCAGCTACAGCAGTGTCACCACTCTACTAACCTGTCCCCAGACAATAGCATGCTACTAACACCAGCTACAGCAGTGTCACCACTCTACTAACCTGTCCCCAGACAATAGCATGCTGCTACCACCAGCTACAGCAGTGTCACCACTCCACTAACCCGTCCCCAGACAATAGCATGCTGCTACCACCAGCTACAGCAGTGTCACCACTCTACTAACCTCTCCCCAGACAATAGCATGCTGCTACCACCAGCTACAGCAGTGTCACCACTCTACTAACCTGTCCCCAGACAATAGCATGCTGCTACCACCAGCTACAGCAGTGTCACCACTCTACTAACCTGTCCCCAGACAATAGCATGCTGCTACCACCAGCTACAGCAGTGTCACCACTCTACTAACCTCTCCCCAGACAATAGCATGCTGCTACCACCAGCTACAGCAGTGTCACCACTCTACTAACCTCTCCCCAGACAGTAGCATGCTGCTACTACCAACTTCAGCAGTGTCACCACTCTACCACTGGATTAACTCATCCTGTCACAGCACAATACTGTACTGCTACCACCAACTACAACAGTGTTACCACTCTACCAACTGATTAACTCCTCCTCTCCCCACACAATAGCATACTGCTACCACCTACTGCAAAACATCTCTTTTGTAGACTCACTTCTTATAAACTGACCATCATCAGAATGCTCCCTTGATATACTCACCTTCTAATCCGAAACACATATTTCTCTGGTCCTTGCATATTTTTTGTTATATATTCCTCACTAACTCATCGGTCACAGAACTTCTCTGTCTAATCTCACACTATTTTTCTTCTCTCTCCCTATCTAAGACTCTCCATTCAACTACATAATGATATATCACTCTCTCCCCTCATGCTTTCACACTTGGCCACCCGATAATCATTATCCCTTCACTACTTGAGTGTCTAACTATCTCTAGTACCATCTTTGTATAAATATTTCCTTTAAAGTATGTGTGCTGTACAGTAAAAGCACCAGTGCTATCTTTGTATAATTTTTATACATTCACTTTAATTTATGTGTATTGCACAATACAATTAAGTCATTGTTAAACTTTTGATATGTCTGTGTTATAACTGTGTAAACAATTTTCTTTCAACAGATGTTTTGCACATAGTCATAGTAACTTTTTATGTATAACCTTGGAGCTTTTCTCCACAAATGTCCCCTGAAAAGTGATTTTAATTCCCAGTTGGAGTTTCCCATTAAACAAATGCAAATAAATATGTTGTTTGTCTTTCAGCTTTTCCCGGTTAGGGGTTGCCACAGCGAAACTCCGGTCCGCTATTGATTGGCAGTAGATTTTCACGAACGCCGAAGTGCCAGCTCGACATTCTACCTTTTATGAAGGCACGCCCATTTGCGCATGTCTTTCGAACGCCCACCCAACCACGGGGAGGACATGCAGACTCCACACAGAAGGCACTCCCCGCACTTCATCCGAGAATCGAACAGGAGAACCTCTTGCTGTGAGGCAACAACACTACTGCTGCACCACCACAGATAAACAAATGCAAATAAATATATAAATATAAATTAATAATTGTTCCCCATTTAGTGGACATGGATAGGTGAGCCCTGCATAAGTTTTAACTATAGCCTCTGACACTATATACATTTAAAAAAAAAAACAAACTCACTGGTTTCTCTGGCATTCCAAATGTCAATAGTACCAACATTAAACAGCTCCAATCCACCCTTTGAACTGCCCGGTATGGTATATAAACTTATAGGGACCACCTGTCTCTTGCCTTTCTGTGAATCTTTAACTATCAGCACTTTCTTCAAAAGGTTATCAAATGTCTGCCACCCTGCAAAAAACATGCTGAGTGTTTCCACCTCAAACTGACCCAAGAATAGAGTTGAAATCAGTAACACAGACCCCAGATGGTGCCCTATTGTGAAAGAGTTGTGCAGATCAACTGCTTTGGCTATCAGCTGTGGTGTGCAGCATCATCTAGATAGGAGAACATAGATCATAGACTGCATGCCATGTCAGGGCTAGCCACTTGGTGTAATAACAGGGGGTAGGTGACTTGGTTTTGTTGACTAATGTCGCCAGAAATGGGCAGGTGTATTTATTTGCTAGTGATAAGTGGGCTGAGGACCTAGCCTACTCCGACCTACTCCAGGGACCCTTGTTAACAGTGAGAGGGACATATGTGCTCCTATTGACCAATGTGTGTGCCCAGTAGTCCTTGATCAGTAAGCTACTGGCTGGCCAGTGTTCAGTTGCCCAGCTTGGGTTACCTGGAGTAGCTCTTTTGAGCAAATGCTGGATGTAAAACCAATCAACCTGCCTAACATGAACTAAGGATTGCTACACTAAATGAAGGTTCACTGACAAGACATAGCTTGGAAAAGGATTACATGATGGTAAGAAGGAGGATGGGCATCTTCTCTATCCAGGAGATAAGATGGAAGGGCAACGAAGCAAAGCTACTTGGCTTGGGATCCAGAGTCTTCTACTCTGAAGGAGGATAAACTATAATTGGTGTGTGAAATGTGGTGAGAGAAAAGCTTCAGAAGACAGCAAGGGATGTGTCAAAATCTGTGACAGACCAATGATAATCAGACTTCAGTTTAAAGGTAAGGCAGTATTCCTAATCTCACTGTAAAAGAGTGCATTCAGACAGCAGCTGCAGGAACTACTAGATAAAGCAAGACATCATAAGTTGGGGTTGATAATGGGTGACCTGAATGCACATATTGGAACAGGCAGAACAGGATATGAGGACTGACTGGGTTTGTGTGGGTGGGGTATCAGGAATAAACGAGGAGTGGCCATTATATACTTCTGTGTGACAAATTACGAGATGGTAGCCAACATGTAGTTCAGCAAGAAAGACAGTCACAAGAAAACAGACAAGAATGGTCAACATGCAACTTGGGTAAACTTCCTCCTAGTAAGGAAAGGGCACTGGGGTAGAATCAGTGATTGCAAAGTCATCCCCTGTGAAACAGTATACCCACAACATAAACCACTGATTCCTACAATCTTTTGCAAGCAATGGTCAGAAAACATTCAAAGGTCAACAGAGAGTAGGCTGAAGACCAGAGAATTGGAAAAAGCATAAGACTTCCAGGAATTACTCAGGGTTCTAGCACCTCAGGAAGAAGGTCAAATAGGTAGAGCTGAAGAAAAATGTCAGTGCCTCAAAACAGCATGTGTGGGGATTACCGAACAGGTATGTGGCTAAGCCAGGTATGGAAATAAGGTAATTAAGGTAAATTGATTGTGGAATGCAGAAGTCCAAGAGGTCATCGAAAGAAGGGAGGAGTGCAAGAAAAAGTGGGAGATAAAAAAGACAGATCAGGCTAAGAAGAAATACTGACTGGCTAAAAAAGAGACTAAGAGAAGGGAAGAGTTGCAGTAGTAAAAAACAACTGCTTAACTTCTTATCCCTTTCACACAACCAGAGAAACTTTTGACTTGGCCATGTGACAAACAGAAACTGCCCTTTCTTGTTAAATTGATTGATCATGTTGCCAGTTATCTGTCAGTGGTACAAAATGCTTTTTTTTATTTAGTAGTTGATTTTTGAATTGAAAACTACAGAAATGATCCTTCACAAGGTTTTAACTCTAGTTGCTTTTGTTTATTAAATACTTACAATAGAAAGTTTGAACTATTTAAATGAGTTGATGGTATCTCTGTCTGTCTCTCTCTAACTGTCTTCTTCAGCTTAGCTCAAGATTGGGGATTCTTGGGAGGAGAGTGCATTTAAGATGTTCATCGTGTTTCACTGTTGTAGTCATTACAATTGGGTTATCCTTTTGGCAGGCTACCCGCAGTCGGCCTGAATTCCAAAGTCCTGGTCCAGTGCTGGTTGCTGTTGCCTCCTTCCTGATGTCAGTGTGCCAGGGGTATAAAGATGCAGCCATTTTCTTCAGTCTTTCTTGCCGCGTGGTGCCGGTTGGCCGACTCCTGAGATTTTCAAGTTCGAATTTCAGATCCGAAGTCTTCATTTAAGCTAAGTACCCCGTTGGGGAAACTTTTTTCTTGCTCCAGACCGATGTCAGAAAAAGTTAATAATTGCATTTCTTGTGGGAAACAAATACCTCCTAAGGATTTTCATTCTTACTGTATTCCTTGCCTAGGCCCTGACCATGACGTTGCTAGTTGTCGGTTTTGTGCTATATTTAACCAATGCAGTATTAAGCGTCGGTACAATTTTGCATTTCATTATTTCGGCAGAAGATTTAATTGTATAATACCATCGGAACAGCCGACTACCAGAATTTATGAAAAACGCAAAGACAAAGAAAAGGACAAGCATCCGAGGTCCAAAACCGATGACGAGGCTTCGGCTAGGCCAGCCACCGGTTCGCTGGTTCTCAGTGAGGTGCTTTCACAGCCCCTGACACCCGCTACCTCTGAGCCACAGGCCGCTTCCGACTCCCACGTAGAGCCGACTAGGCCGCTGGAAACTCAAGGTATTGGACCCTTGGAAACTATTCCCTCAGATGAGTTCGGAGCCGCTGAGCAGGCATCGGCTTCTGAGGGTGTTTTCAGGCCTATGCAGTTACATGTAAAAACAACTTCAGCTTCAAAGGCAAAGACTAAAGCACCTCATCCCCTGGACAGGCCTCCATGCCTAAAAAACAGATGCTTAAAATGACCGAAGACCTAATTACTTTGATCAGGGGTTCCCATCCCCCTCCAGATAAAAGACCTAGGCAAGAGGCAGAATATGAATCTTCAGATCAGGTTTCCATTTCCTCTGATTCCTCTTCTGAACAGGGATACTCTCTTCCTCCTTATGAGGATTCTGATGCTGAGGAATCTATCCCTTTAGCCTCTCCCCCTGAAGATTATTCTTTTGGGGAGACCCTGCATACTATGATGGAGCATTTTCATTGGGAGAGCCAAGATTACTCTAAATCTAAGAAAAGGCTCAGAGATTTTCTTTTACTACCTCAGCACAGGCCCCTTGCTATTCCTCCTGTTTTAGACATTGTAGATGATGTGTTTATAGAGTCCAGTCTCACTCCTGACTCTTTACCACCAGCTCCTAAGCCAGACAGATATTACAGGGTTCCTGATTCACATACATTTCTTTATAAAAACCCTGCTGCTGACCCAGAAACTATATCTCAGGGTCTCAAAGAGGTCAAGGCGTCCACAGCAAAAAACCCTATCCCCCCTGATAGGGATTCAAGGGCCCTGGACAGATGGTGGAAAAAGATTTACACTTCTGCTACCTTGGCTGTAAGGGCCTTAAATGGTCAGTTTCATATGCTTAAATATCAACAATATCTTACGTCACTACTAAAACAAAAAATGTTGACAAATTCTGAATGTACAGAAAACAAAGAAATGCAGGATTTATTGCATGCATCTGAACAAGTTCACTCTCTTACTTAGCATCTTGAAATCTCTTGCTTTGGACTCTCAGGCTATCCAGTGGTTCTATTCCTACTTAAATAATAGACAACAAGCAGTGTGATGGGAAAATCACTTATCTCTTCTTCCTATCAAAATAGGTATACCACAAGGCTTAATACTTGGACCTCTCCTCTTTTCTATTTTCATAAACAACCTAGATAAGTCCCTTCCTCAATCAATCTGTATTCAATATGCTGATGATTCAACACTCATATGCTCAGCTTCTTCCATTAATGACCTTCAAAATATCACTCAAAAAGCTTTCACAGCAGCCGAAAACTGGTTCCAACAATATTGCCTCTTACTGAATCCAAAAAAGACTAAACTATTACTATTCGCTCCATCACATAAGTCATCCTCTCTCTCCTTCAATATATCCTCTAACAATGGCACCATAATATCCCCTGATCCTATGACCAAACTTCTTGGTGTCACAATAGACCACAACCTCAACTTTGATTCCCATATTAACTTAACTATCAAATCAGTCAATAGAAAGCTTGGATCTCTCTACAGACTTAAACCCTTCCTCACTCCCTCAGCCAGAAGTACTTTAGCACAAACCCACCTACTCTCTACCTTATTTTATGCCTCTCCAATCTATACAAACCTAACTAAAAGTAACCTCAACAAACTAGCAACAGCTTACCATAACATAGCCAGATTTGCAACAGGAGCCCCATTTCGTACCCACCATTGCTCTAATCTCAAACAGCTAGGCTGGCTAGAATTACAAAATCATATACGACTTCTGCAACTGACCATTACCCACAAAATCTTTCATCAGCCCACTAATATCACTATACTCTGTTCCTTATTACCCCATATAAAACATCTCTTCCCTACGCTCTGCTACCAAACTACTAGCTGCCTCCAACAAATCCAACAACAAAGCTGGGGATAGTCTGTTCTCCAACTGTACTGCACCCATCTGGAACAAACTTCCAAGTGAACTTATGTCTATTACCTCTTTACCTACTTTCAAGAAGCATATAAAATCATGGCTTTACTCCCAGTGGCTCTGCCCTTGTTCTAACCCTGACTAATCCTTTTTGTTCCATGCCTTTTCCTTTCTCCTGCTATCTATAACAAGATATTCTCTTACTATTTCTTTACTTCTCTCTTAATCTTGGATTCTCAATACCACTATGATGGATGGATGTTTAAAAGAAGAATCGAATGTACTTTTTCCTGTTGATGCTACTAGTAGTTTTAGACTTTTATGAAAATGTTATGTACTACAGTCTGTCTGTTAAATACACCCTCTGTACAACTATGTTTGTAAAATTATGTCTTACTGTGGAGCTTTTCTCCCCAGGCCTCTACTGAAAATGGACATTAATCCAGCTAGACTAGCCCGGTCAACAAATGTAAAATAAATAAATACTTTGCAATGTGGTTTTGATTCTCTGGAGGCCTCCTGCAGGGCCGCTATTACGGGTTCTGTCGTTAGGTGGCATGCTTGGTTAAAGGAACAGAATCTGCCTGATCATGTTAAAGCAAAATTATTAGATGCTCCATTACAGCATGATACCTTGTTTGGTGTTAAAGCAGAAGAGGTGTTGAAGAAAATGGAGGACAAAGCTAAATCTATGCAAACAGTCAAGGATTTCTTACAGGTACAACCTCCCAGATTTAACAGGAACTGGCCTGCAAAAAATTGGTCCTTTCCAGTTTCAGACAGGCCACAAAGAGGCAGATACAGACGCCCCAGAGGCAGATCCCAGCCCCAGGGCTCATACAGGCCTAAACAATGGGGTGCTTCTACCTCCAAAAGCAGAGAAGATAAATCACAGCCATACAGGAAACTGTCTCAATGACTTTCCCCTGCCAGCACAAAGCACTTATCTTCTGGCAGCCCCTTTAGGGGGAAAACTAGCACTTTTTTCACAAAATTGGCACAGGATCACCCAGGACAAATGGGTCCTGAATATAGTTTCACAAGGCTACAGGTTCCATTTTCACACCCTGCCAAGGGCAAACGGAATGCCAGACCTGCCACACAATCAATGGGCAGAGGCTCAAAAACAAGTTTCAGCCCTCATGGACATGAGGGCCATTCAGCGAGTGCCACAGCAGGAACAGGGACTAGAATTTTACTCAAGACTCATCTTGGTGCCCAGAAAGGACAATGCATGGAGGCCAATACTGGACCTGTCTATTCTAAACACATTTCTGGATATTCCGAAATTCAAAATGTTGACTCTGCAGCAGCTTCTGCCCATGCTGGGCAAGAAGGCATGGCTTGTGACTTTAGACCTAAAAGAGGCATACCTGCATGTTCCAATCCGACATTCATTTAGAAGATACCTCAGACTTATAGCTGGCTCAATGCACTACCAATTCTCTGCACTGCCCTTTGGCTTATCTACTGCGCCCAGGGTCTTCACAAAATGCCTGGCACCAGTAATTGTATTTTTCAGACAAAGAGGAATATAAATTTATCCTTACTTGGACGATTGCCTTATTCAAGCAGAGAACAAGGACATTTTACTACAGCATCGGGTGTTTGTAACAAGATTACTAACATGCCTAGGGTACACAGTAAATGAAAATAAATCAAAACTAGTACCCTCACAAGAGATAATATTCCTGGGTGCAAGCTTAAATACAACTGCCCAGATGTCTTATCTCATGCCAGACAAACAAAGACAACTGACTACTTATTTCAAAATGTTGCCAACAAAGACCCAGTTATCTGCAAGAAAAATTCTGCAGGCTTTGGGCTTAATGGCATCCTGCATTCTGCTAATTCCATATGCAAGACTGCATATGAGGAAACTACAATGGTATCTAAAAAGTGTTTGGGCTCAACATTGCCACAGCCTGGAAACAATAACTACCCTCATTCCCTGCCTGCAACAGGAGTTTTGATGGTGGACAGAGGCCTGTCACTACAACAAGGGACAGCCTTTCACTTTACCCACAGCCAGGCAGACATTAACAACAGATGCATCATATTATGCTTGGGGGGCCCATATGGCAGGAAGATGTATTCAGGGTAGATGGTCCGCAAGCCAAAAGCATCTACATATCAATCAAAAAGAGATGCTAGCTGTTCAAAATGCCCTGACAACCTTCAAGGATCTACTTCATCCAGGACAATTATTGATAAAGATGGACAGTACTACAGTCATGTGGTACATAAACAAGCAGGGAGGCACACATTCCTACCCCCTCTGCAGACTAGCCATGACTTTGTGGGACACAGCATTGACTTACCAAGTACATCTGCAAGCACAAAATACCTGCCAGGAAGGATAAATTCCCTGGCAGATGAACTAAGCAGAAACCTAATGGATCCCCACGAGTGGAAATTGGATCCACAAGTTTTCAGCATGATAACAAGGAACTGGGGATGCCCGGACATAGAACTATTTGCCTTGCCCCACAAATGCCAACTACAGAAATTCTGCACAAGAACTTATCACAAGCTAGTATGGAAAGTGGAAGCTCTATCTTTCAGCTGGAAAAACTTAACAATATATGCCTTTCCCCCACTGCCTCTCCTCCCCAAGGTACTCCTAAAGGTCAGACAGGAGAAGCCAAAAATGATACTGATTGCCCCAGACTGGCCCCGTCAGCACTGGTACCCAATCCTAAAGAGCTTGTCTCAATGCCGGCCTGGACATTGTCTCAATGCCCAGCCTGGACATTGTCTCAAATTCCTCACTTATTGACCCAACAAAACAGTCAGATCCTGCACACCCATCTCAGGACATTAAACCTGGCAGCATGGTGGATAATGTAACCATTCAAAACATGCCTCTGTCTAAAGTAGTGATGGATGTTATTTTGGAGGCCAGGAGGCCTAGCACCATAAAATCTTATGCAGAAAAGTGGAAGAGATTTTGTGCTTGGAACCAGGCACAAGGATTTGACACGATTGTACCGAATATTCCTCAGATTTTACAATACTTAACTGAGATGCTGGACAAAGGCCTATCCTTTTCTTCAATTAAGATTTATGCCTCTGCCATTTCAGCTCACTACAATGCAGAACCACCTCTATTTGCTCATCCATTACTAAGGCAGTACCACAGAGGGGACAAAAACGAAAGACCTCCAAGGAGAGCGCCAATACCTGCATGGGACCTAAATTATGTCTTGGAAAAACTCACACTGCCTCCTTTTGAGCCAGCCTTTACAGCTGATATAAAATTCTTATCTTTGAAAACAGCTCTGCTCCTACCAATAACCTCTGCAAGACGAGTCTCAGAGTTACAGGCACTCATGGCTGTGGAACCCTTTATCATTTTCCATCAGGACAGGGTTTCTGTGAGGACAAACCTGACATTTATGCCTAAGATAGTGTCCAGTGTGGCCCTGAATCAAACAATTCATTTGCCTACCCTTTATCCAAACCCACAGAATAAGGGTGAGAGACTTCTGCATTCTTTGGACATTCACAGGCAGCTACGCTTCTACTTGGACAGAACCAAAGCTTTCAGACAGACTGAGCAGCTTCTAGTGGCATATGCTGCAGGATCAAAAGGAAAGGCTATCTCAAAATAGACTATTTCAAAATGGATAGGCCACTGCATTCATTTCTGGTATTCACAGCACGGCAAATCAGTGCCTAAGAGCATTAGGCCACATTCAGCCA
>NC_056725.1:964294732-964380683 GCF_019279795.1 Protopterus annectens
TCACACGGAGGAAGTGTTTTTGGTCTGGGTTTGCACTGTCAGTAGATGATCTTTAGAGAAAATGAAGAGTAAGGGCTGAAGTATTTACTGAACTAGATACAATATGCCTGTGTGTGCCTTACACATGATCTAATTCATCGAACCAGAAGGACTAGGCTGACATCCATTTTGACGCAAAACTCCACACCTTAGTGCTGTACTTTGGTCTTTTCAAATCCCTGACTCCAAAGTATTTATTACTGTCTCATCTATATAAAACTATTTGTTATACTCACATGTTCAGCATCTTCAGAATGTAATGGCTGATTAAAGGCATTTCATGAATAACATACCAGTTATAAATATGTCGGACCTGTTCGTTTGTGAACTTTGCTTGCCTGATATATAACTTGAGTCTAGCATGGTCAAATGCATAATCTAACCCAGTTTTTAGTATGACTGCCTTTGTGCTAGCAAGTTTTGTTTGCAGATGGTGATCACTTCCAGTTTTCTTCTTTTCCTTTTACTTGGAGTTATCTTGTTTGTTTGTTTGTATGTTTTAACTGAAATTGTGCTATAGTAAGTCCAAACACTCAGAAATAAAGTTAAATCCTTTAATGAAATCATGGTTTAGTGTTTTTGTACTTAGGATAGTCAGGACTTCATCAGAAATAACACGAAACTTGCAGTCCACCATTAAATAACATTCAGAAAGTCATGTGATCAAAAGTCCAGCGTATGTGTTTAAGAACCTTCTACCTTCAAGATGCAGCACAAATTACTGAAAAAAATATAAAGGACTTTGTGAGGTTGAAGGCAGAAGAAAAGCCTGAGCTGTCAGTTGTGGTAAGTTATGTGGTTACATGAGTAAAATATTAGTAAAACTGGACCAAAAATGATTTGGTGTAACAAAATGACTTTGGAAATGTTTGTGCTACAGAGTGATTAATGTAATGTGATAATGGGGGAAGAGACATCTGACATCAATGCTCGTAAAGTACAGTTTTTGAATAATATTCTGTACAAATATTTATGAGTTAATTACAGGGTTGCTTTTAAAATGCAACAGTAATATAGTTAGATAATACATACAGGATTACAATTGGATGGTCAGTCATAACTAGTTTGCTAATCTGTTTGAGAAATGGATTCATGAAATTCCTCTTGAGAGCACATTTCTTGACTCCATTTTTGAGAACACTGTATTATTTAAATTATTTAAATCTGCATTTTTTAGTGGTTATTAGATTCCGGTGAAGTTCCTATGTGAACAAATGTGTTTAATCCTATCTGTTCAATAAAGTGCGCTTTTTACTGGCTTGGAATTTTTGAGTTCGAAGTCAGCATTTTCATTCCTTTTCATTTCCTAATTCTTTGCAATACATAGAGCTTGAACTGCCATGATGTACTACAAGTTAGAGGAAAAAAGTATAGTAGTAAAAGTTTTAGATTTGTGAGAGGTGCAACATACTTATCGATACTACAGAGACAGGGGCAGGAAGCCTGGTGTACTTCTGATGGACTTACAGCTTTAAAAGCTGTTAAATGCTTCAGCGCACCTTTTATGGGCATCATGAAGAATTTTATGGGTTTTAGAGCTACTGTCATTTCCAGGTTCTGATGCTGTAGATGGGGATCACAAATTCTAAACCCTCAGGCCTCAAATAGCCAGACAAATCTGCATCATTTTGTGTGAGGGAAGCTACTAGAATGACCTTTATTTTTTTGTTTTTGAGATTGTAGCCCTCATCTGAGTTTGCTAGTCTTTATGCAACCCTTGTGATTGAATCTGAGACCTCTGCTGTACAATGGGACTAGATAATAGCACAAAAGCTACATAACAAAAAAAAAAACTGTAATGTACGTGTTTGATGCCAGAGAGATTCATAAGAAGGTTGTCTTTTTTTCTGATTTTGGAATATAATCAAGACATTCATTGTATTACAGTAAAGTGCAGCATATTGTATTTATACATAATAAGTTTTGGAAAAAAATAATATTGTCTGATTTTTGTTACAGTACACATGATCATATTAATAGTAACACGCAATAATTACTCCACTAAAAGGATGTTTAAAAATCAGTTTCATGGTATAGTGGACATAGCCTGGACACCGTGGGCATGATTAGTAGCCCTGGTACTGGTACCCGGACACTCTAGGCATGATTAGTAGCCCTGGTACTGGTGGAGCCACCTAGTGATGGGAGAAGAGTGAAAGGGCTTGTGTCCACTCACCTCTGTTAGGAGAGAGAGGAAGGGTGCATGTCCAAGCATGCACAGTCCTTGCAAGTTTCTCTATCGAAACCAGAGAAACAAGAGTGGGGTTGTCAGTGGGCTTACATAACTTGTAGAAACAAATTGCAGACTTGCATTATGCCAGTGGCATGCCCAATCCAAGGAGCACTACAAGGCATGCACAGGGAGCTAGGGTTTAGCAAGAGAAAATCCCACAATAGCTGTCAAGATGACAGCTACATTATGTTCAAGTCTGGGCCACTGGGTAATAAATGGACAGAGTCTTTAAGATCTGCCAGATGGAAGGCAGGTATAATGGTGGGAGGTGAGCGCATTAATTATAAATAAATCAATAATAGTTTAAAGACTGAATCTTGAAATACAAGGAGGAATAAATTTTAGTAACCTGATGCATGTTATAAAATTAAAACAAATTCATTTCTACATATTATAAGATACAGATTTATGTGAAAACATTTTAAATGAACTGGGATTACTTAAACAAAAATGGAACTTAATGTTTGGTAGTAAAAGTAATTTTATCAGTTCTTTATCAGTTGTGTAAAAGCAAAAAAGAGAAATTTTTACATAATAAGTGAATATAAACTGTGTGAATATATGATTAAATGACTTGCGGTTGATTAAACAAACAAAAAGCATATTTCTTGAATGTGTTTCAAGTCCATGATTTGATAAAGAATAGATCATCCAAGAGTGTATTTTAGTACAGGCAGCAATTATTTGTAATTTGGTGCATGAACATCTGATTGAATGCTGGTCTGATTGTATTAAGAGACACGCTGAGTACAAAAATTATTGAACTTGGACACAAGTTGGAATGGGTGAGCATGTTAGAAGTATTATTATTGCTAGTGATATTGGGGAAGACTGGGAAGCTTATAATGAGAGAATGAAGCTGTGTTAGTCAATAAATAACATTCCAGATGGTTTAAGTATATTTTTGGTGTTAAATGTAATGGGTGACAGAACATGTACACTTGTTCATAATTAGGTTGCACTATCTAATAATCTTGAGTCATTTGTGTAAATTTAAGAGGCCTTATGGAATTACTTGAGGCCATTCCATTGATAACTGCCGAGCATTTTAGATACGTTAAGTAAAATCACATAGGTGTTTACTAGGCTAACAACCACAAGGGCCTTTTTAAGCCTAGCCATGCATCCCAAATCTCTGACAAGTTTTGATCCTTTTGATAAGTGTAAGCATGGGTCTGGGCGATGAACCATTTACAGGTTACCTGTATCCATTAGAGACATAGGTGCCAAACCATGGATGAATTTCCGGTTTTCCATCCAATCGTCCAAGTTGCACTTGAATTAGGTTACGGCGGAACTCTGCGTCACATGGATGGGGAGCCTGTTCTGTAGACGCAGTAGTCTCTGGGATATATACCTATCTCGCCAGCAGGTGTTAATTATATCACAGGCAATGTTTAAGTCTTTAAAATGTGTAATTCTGGTGCTGTTTGTTTTGCGGATATGCAGGAGGTCCACCAGAGTGGGGTCTGACAATGCCCTGTATGCCAGGCTTAGATCTCCCATCAAAAGCCTGTAGGAGACAGAATACAGAGATAAGGCCTTGAGGCAGTCTGCATAGGACATTTTACTTATGCCCTGTATTCTTTTTGTGAGGAACCTCTGTAGGCGTTCCAATTGTTGGATATGCCTGGTTAGTTACATATCAAAGAGGGGCATTGTACTCAGTGATAGGTCTGATGAATGCCAAGTACAGTGGAACAATGACTTCCTTAGACTTAGGTGCCATACCTTTGTTTATAAGTTGCAAAACATAGAATGATTTCCTCACCATTGTAGACACATGATGGTCAAAGACTAGATTACTATCTGTGTGTCCCAAAGTCCCTGACTAATGGGTCAACTCTAAGGGATGTGTTGTCAATATGATTGTTACTAGGGATGGATGACTTCTCAAAGGATACTATTATGTATTTTTTGGTATTTAGTTTTAGTCCATGGCTGTGACACCAGTTGTTTCCCTGTGTAAGCTCCTCCTGGAGAACATTTGTGTCAGTATGAGATTCAATGAAAGCTCCTAATTTGCAGTCATCTGCAAATTTAGCCAACCAGAGACCACTGACATTGGCTTGACTTCTGATAAGTAAATTCCAAAAAGGAGCGGTCCAAGTACTGATCCCTGACAGACTCCACTTGTGACTGGCCTCTTTGTAGAGGTGGACTTCCCAGTTCTAACTTCCTGGGTCCTGTCTTTGAGCCAGTTCACTATCCACCAGGTGATATACGGCTTTGTACCTAACCTCTTGAGTTTGTCAACAATGCCCAAGTCGGGTATTGTGTCAAATGGTAGGCAGTGTGAACAATTTTGCCCTCATCTATTGCTTTGGTGAGTACGTGTTAAGGTGTTTGGAGACCGGTGGTTTGGACAAAGGTAGTTTCGGACATCAGATGTGAAGGCATCAGAGCTAGCAGAGCTATATAGACTAGATGAGAACTGCAGCTGTGAAGAAGGTAACAGAGGCTGGGACTCATACAGATGTGCTGCACACCTTAGCTACGTTTGCAGAACTAAGTGGTGACATACTGCAGTGAAAAGTATACATGAGTATATAAAAGGCAAAAATCTGAGCAGCTAGCTGTGCTCCAGTGACAAAATCAGAACAAAGCTAAAACGCTGCATGCCTAATGAAGCAGTAAGTTGTGAAGCAGGTGAGCAGCCTCCCCACTGGTTTGTGTGGCTCTTGCAGTACTTAAATGTTACACCTAGTGCAACTCAGAGCATGGAGGAGAGGGCTTTTGGCAAGCACTGCATTGTATTGGCATGCAACATGTTACCAGCACCAGTCATCATGTGTCCAACACCTTAACACTTACTGGTTCCATAAAAGGTGAGGGCAATACAGAGCACTAGGAAATGGTGAAATATAGCAAACAGATGTACATTCAGAAAGGAAGCAGATAGGGGCGTGGCCAAGGATGAACACAGGATAGCAGCAGATTTCTTCAGCTCCACCAATTTCATTACATTGACAGGAATTAATTACTTAAAAAAATTAATTCTTGAAGTAATTTTCTTTCTAAATATGTTTGTTTTATATAGTTCTTGAACTATATCTAAAAAAGAAAGGAAATCTTAATAATATTCCTGTCAGAAATTACTTTGGAAATTTTCCTGTCAGTTTATCAGTCTGAAATGAGTTCCAGTAAGACAAATTCTCAAGACTCCAGCATCAAGAAAGAACTTCAGTCTCTGATAATTATAGTCCAGCAACTTACTGCTAAGATGGATAAAATGGATACTAAAATAGACACTTTCATAGAAAAACTACAAAACAAATAGACTTGTTACATATGGACCTGCAACAACAGAAGATCCAGATGACAGGCATAGAAGAAGCTGTGAATGACATGGAAAATAAAATACAAGAACAGGAAATCAACATTGAGTTTCTGCTGAAACAAAATACACATTTACAAACAAAGCTGGATGACCTGGAAAATAGATCTAGGCGCAATAACATTAGGATTTTTGGACTGCCAGAAAATATTGAAGGTAACAATATTACTTCTTTTTAACAACATGGCTCCTAAAACTTTAGATTTACCAGAAGCATTCTCTTTTGGTATCGAAAGAGCACATAGATCTATAGCTAATACTAACTCTAACAAAAACTATCCTAGATCAGTTATAGTTAGATTTCTATCATCTTTTGATAAAGAGATGGTTCTTAAATCTGCTTGGGCTAAAGCTCCTGTTAAGTTTAATGAGACAACTGTGCGTTTTGACAATGACTATTCTTCCATGGTAATTGCTAAAAGAAAAGTTTTTCTGCCACTAATAAGGGAGCTTAAAAAGCACAGTTTAAAACATACCTTCTGTTTCCTGCCAAGCTTAAAATCTTCCTTCCTGATGGTCCTAAGGTCTTCGATGATTTAGACTCTGCTTTACTATTTGTCAAAGAAAAAGGATTTTGGATAAAATAGAAGAAATGGAATGGGCTAGTTCTTCATTAAAGAGATTGGCAACTGAAGCTTCCTGGAAGACTTCAGAGAAGAAGAAGAGACTAAAAACAAATGATTTGTTATATGTTTTTTTCTCTCATCATTTTAGTTCATTATTAATCTTTTTGAATATAGTTCCTGCATTTCCAGAAAGCCACAAATATTTTGGAAAAGATTTAATCAAAGTTATTCTCTATGTGCAAAGAAATGTTTTGTTTCATAACCAGTCAAAATGCCTGAGGATTTAATGGCAGGCTGTGTCTCGATTTGTTTTTCTTTCTGAAAAAGTAAGGTTAGTAATTTGATACATTTTTTATCTTTACCTTTTTTTTCCTTCTTTTATTATTTTCTTTGTTTAAACAATGACATTCTATTTAGATTATGTAGTGGGTAAAGGGTGGGGGAGAGAACAGTAATGAAAATATCATTAATAGAATAATAACATATTTATTTCTTGTAAAAGTTTATAAGTTCTTCAAATGCTATTTCTAATTATACTTTCTTGATTATACTGCTTATGCTTGTTTGTAAATAATCTGTCATGCTTTAACTAATAATAATCAGAACTAAATAAGAGTAAATAATATGTTTTATTTTTAACTCTATTAATATAAACAGTAAGTAACATTCCATTGTATATACTTCTTACAGCTTTCTCTTACATTTTTTTATTTCTGCCTCACTCCCTTTTATTTTCTACTCTTTTTCTTTTCTTTATTAATATATAGAAATGCTTTTGACTGTGTGGGCACAGTGAATAATAGGATTTGTATGAAAATTGAGTTGGGAGAAGAATGCTGAGTTTTATTACTTGTTGGTAATTTTGAGTTTAATTTCACTTGCATAGAGGCTGTGATGATCTGTGGAATACATTGTGGAGGTTCTGTCATGTTTAGATGCATTTACACTGCTAAATGAATGTTTGTCACTAGTTTTTAATAAGTTTCCCGCCAAAATGTTAAGAGAGACAATCTGGGATGTGGGCTGTCTTATGCACAATGTCCTTGAGTTACCTCAGAATCTTCAAATCACTGAATTCTCACAAAGAAACTGAAAGCAGTTAGTATAAACATTGACAAGGTTATCACACTGACACACCACAGATTCAGGAAAAATACTCTGTTCATAAAATATGTCAGTTATGATGAGTGTAGATGATGTAGTTTCTTGTAGCAAGTAAATATCTTATTTTAGAAGGCATAGCAAATGAAACATTTATTTAAATGTTTTTGAAAATCTACTCAACAGTAGCATAATAATCTGTGTTAAAAATTTGTGTTCCAAACATATACTTTACTATAACTCATTTAATTCATCTGATTGACAAACATAAATAATCTTATAACTCTATTCTGGAAGAAATGTCATGTGATATATTTTAAAGCAGTAGGTTAGCATGATTGTAAAATCTGGTTACCAATATGTGTTTGCTGTGCATTATTTTGTATAAAGCAGACAGATTTATTCTAGGGACAGCAAGTAGGACAGTGCTCTACAAAGGCACAACTCAGTGAGATCAGATATATATATATATATATATATATGTGTGTGTGTGTGTGTGTGTGTATGTGTGTGTGTGTGTGAGTGTGATGGCTTTTTTTTCTGAGAATCTGCATAACTATCTAATATGATTTATAATAATTTCTATGAATACAATATTTTACTCTATTGACAAAATGAATGTTTGCCACAAGTTTTAATAAGTTTCCCGCCAAAATGTTAAGGGAGACAATCTGGGATGTGGGCTGTCTCATGCATAGTGTCCATGAGTTTCCTCAGAAGCTTCACTCACAGAATTTTCACAGAGAAACTGAAAGCAGTTAGTATAAACATTGACAAGGTTATCACACTGACACACCACAGATTCAGGAAAAATACTCTGTTCATAAAATATGTCAGTTATGATGAGTTTAGATGATGTAGTTTCTTGTAGCAAGTAAATATCTTATTTTAGAAGGCATAGAAAATGAAACATTTATTTAAATGTTTTTGAAAATCTACTCAACAGTAGCATAATAATCTGTGTTAAAAACTTGTGTCCCAAACATATACTTTACTATAACTCATTTAATTCATCTGATTGACAAGCATAAATAATCTTATAACTCTATTCTGGAAGAAATGTCATGTGATATATTTTAAAGCAGTAGGTTAGCATGATTGTAAAATCTGGTTACTAATATGTGTTTGCTGTGCATTATTTTGTATAAAGCAGACATATTTATTCTAGGGACAACAAGTAGGATTGTGCTCTACAAAGACACAACTCAGTGAGATCAGATATATATATACATATATATATATTTATATATATATATATATGTGTGTGTGTGTGTGTGTGTGTGTGTGTGTATGTATATATGTGTATGTGTATATGTGTGTGTGTGTGTGTGTGTGTGTGTGTGTGTGTGTGTGTGTGGATGTGTGTGTGTGTGTATATGTGTATGTGTATGTGTGTGTGTCTGTGTTTATGTGTGCGATGGCTTTTTTTTTTTTTTTTTTTAGGTAATAACGCAGGTGTTTCTGAGAATCTGCATAACTATGCAATATGATTTATAATAATTTTTATGAATACAATATTTTACTCTATTGACAATAATGAGTTTAAGTAAATGCTCATATACAAACAATTCATGATTTTTTTGGAAGCTGTTGATAGAATTCACATGACAGAAAATAGATGCATCTTAATGCATGTAATGTCTGAATCATATTAGCCAAAGTTTTTGATTTAAATGAATGTTAGAACATAATTTTCTCTCCTCTTGATTTCTAACATTAAGATTATTTGAATACTATTAGAATACAAGTGTTATATATTACATAGATCTATATAATAGTATGAACAGTTTTAAAAAAAAAAAAAAAAAAAAAAAAAAAAAAAAGTTTATTTTAGTTTATATGATGCTGTTTTACCAAATGTGTAGTTTTGTCTTGATAGATAATTGAATTGAAAACTGTTAACCTCAGTTAAATATAACTAGTATTAAATTGATAAGGTGGTAGCTGAGGTACTGCTGCTTAGGGTAGGGGGTTAACTTGAGTAGTAAATACTGCTCTAAGTTGGAGTTTTCAACTCCAGGCGGGATGCAAGGTTTAATCCTTACATTATTTTCACTTGTTCATTGTTATATGTATATAGTTTTGACATCCACAATATATTTTGTACACTCATTGTCACTACAAACAAAATTGAATCCTATACAAAATCCCATAAGAGATTTAATAAATACAGCTATATTTAAAGGTACACCTAAAAGAGGAGATGTAACATTATTTATCTGGTTATTTGTTATTTCGATCATAAGATTCTTGAGTTTTAAAAATGCCAAATGACATCTTTAAAAGGAATTTCTTTAAACATTAATGGATTGAATAATCCGTGTAAAAGGGCAAGCCTAATAAGATACATTAATCTACACAAGGCCAATCTAGTCTTCCTGCAAGAAACCCATCTCTTGAAAAAAGATATTGATAAACTAGCCACTAATAAGTATACAGTATTGGTTAGTTCAGAGCACACTCAGAAAAAAAGAGGAGTGGCTATTTTATGGAATAAAAGTATGCCCATTCCTAAAACCATTAAGTCTTATCAGGATGACAAAGGAATGTTTTGTATGGTTACAATACAAATTAATGGGAAGACTTACACTTTAATTAATGTATATTGGATACCTGGAATTGGTATTAATACAGTGAAACATCATATTGATAAGATCATATCATTCTCTATAGGGATATTATTTTAGCTGGTGATTTTAATTGTATACTACATGAAAGTGATACTACCACTATAAAGAAAAGAAGAATTACATCTAATGCAAAACATTTAAATGATTTTGCTAATTCTTATCATTTGAATGATATTAATAATCAGATAGAGTCAAAATCATTACCATACACTTTTTTTCTAACAGATACAAAACTTATTCAAAAATAGATAGGGTCTTTATTTCTAACCAGATGGTAACAGATTTAATTAATTCCAAAATCATTTCATGTCCTATATCTGATCATAACTCAATTGTTTTTGAATTCATGATAAAAATACTCATAATGTTCAGATCAAAAGGATACCAGCATACTTAACTCAGCTAAAAGACTATAAAGAATATATACTTTCAGAAGTACAACATTTTCTAGACATAAATAATACTCCTGAAGTCTCCATTGTCTATGTTTGGGATGCCTTAAAATCATATCTATATGGACAAAGTATCAGATGGTATAATAACAAAAGGAAATCTTGGGATAAGGAATTGTTAGATATTCAAAGTAAACTGGACTCTTATAAGCATAATAATAAAGAAAATATTATGGACAAGAAAGTTATTGAAGAAATAAACAAACTAAATGAGAAATACAAAGAAATTTTAACTCATAAAGTTAAAATAACTTTAGAGAAATACAAGTTTTTGTCTTATTCAATAAGCCCCAAATACTTACATAGACTTAAAAATAAAACAAAAGATTGAATAAACAAAACCATATCAAAGAAATCTTTTCTCTAAGGAAAAGAAGAATGTTTCTAGTATACCAGAAATACTGGACGAATTTAGAAATCACTTTCACAAGATTAACCATAACAACATTAACATGGAACCTAAAGATAAAATAAAGGAGTTTATAACCACAAACATGAATAAAAAGCTTAATAAACAACAGATTAAACTATTGGACAAGAGTATTTCATATACAGAAGTTATTACACAAATAAATAAGCTTAAATCAAACAAAGCACCGGGTAATGATGGTATTATACCAGAGATATATAAAATCCTTTCTAAAACTACATATTCATTAATACATAAGGTTTTTATTCTGGCCCAAACTGAGTTAATAACCCCCATCTTGGCAATATACATTTATTTCACCAATTTTAAAACCTAATAAAGATCCAACTAGATGTTCTTCATATCGACCCATCTCATTACTTAATGTTGATTATAAAATGTTTATGAGTATTTTTGCTGATAGATTGAAGACAATTATCCCGGCATTATAGACATAGATCAGACGGGCTTCATTGTAAATAGAAATACTTTTGATAATATAAGAAGAACTTTAACATTAATTGATTTTGCAAATAGGAAAAAGAAAGATTTAACACTTATTAGTCTTGATATAGGTTCAGCATTTGATTCAGTAAGTTGGGACTATCTGTTTACCTTACTGAAATGCACAAATTCTCTGATGCATTTGTAAATTTAATTGAGCATTTATACAAAGGAACGCTGGCTTATATTAAGGTAGGAACATATATTTCACAAAAATACCCATTCTTAAAGGTACAAAGCAAGGATGTCCACTTTCTCCACTATTATTCACTTTAGTAATGGAGCCTTGGGCTAATTTGATTAGAAACAGTACTGACATAGAGGGTTTTGAAATAGAAGAAAATACAACATCAAAAATTCAACTTTTGCAGATGATGTTCTAATTACATCAGCAGGATCTAATTCTTCTATGCAGTCTTTATTTGATAAAATGATGAATTTTAAAAGTATTTCTGGTTTAATATTCAATGAAGAAAAACTAAAATACTACCTATATATACACAAAAAAATACTCTCATTAGTGATTTTACTAAATATGTACCCAACTCAGATCAGATAACTTATTTAGGTATAATACTATCTAAAGATATTAAATCTATTATATATAATAACTATAATACCTGTTTTCTTAATATACAAAATCTTTTAATACCTGGAATAATATGTTTTTACTATGGAGGAGAGACTTACAATTATTAAAATGATAATATTCCCCAAGATTTTATACTTAATACAATCAATAATACTTTCACCTACAAAAATAACTATCAAGAAACTGAATACACTAATGTTAAATTTCTTATGGGCACCTAATAGACCTAGGATTGCATTAAAGAAACATACTAATAGCTGGTCTCAAGGGGTATTTCTTTTCCAGACTTTAATTTATATATTATCTCTTCTATTATAAAAGTTATTACTTTATTAATAGATCGGTCATATGTCGCAAAATGGAAAGATTATTGGGAGCTAATTAGTATACACTTCATGAAAATCTCCTTAACACATAAAAATATGATTATAAATAACTCCATGTTGTGGTTGCTAAAGGAATTTTGTACCTCACCTATTACACCTAAACATATGGTCTGTTACCCATTAAATATTATTATTAGTTATCGTAACTTTATATTCATGCACCCTAAGTATAGGGAATGGAATTTTATTGTATTCCTATAATTTATACTCAGGGTATGCTTATGTCATCTACTTCTGAAGGAGCTCATTTAGCTATAGATAATAATCTAAAGTACTGGTATCAGCTGATATCTGATAATAAAGTTAAAAATCTAGATTTCTTAAAACAAGAATTTGATCTAAGAGAAACTTGCTGGTTAGAGGTTCAGATCTTTAGACAACATCTCATTGATAGAATAGATCTAATGTCTATAACAGTTAAAGAATCTATTCCAAAACTGATTGATTACTTGATAATAAATTTACAGCATAAAGTTTCTGATAAAGGTAAACTTTCATATATACATAAAATTATCAGACAAGAAACTTTTTACAATGTAGATTCATACTGGAATTATTTCACCTCTGTTAATGGGGACCCACCAACTCAACAAGATAAACAATATATATTGGAATCTGCTTATAGAACTACATCTTCCATTGTCTGGAGACTTTATACATGGAAGTTTTACATAGATCTTTTATACACCTTTGATGATGAATAAAATTAATAATAAAGATAATCTATGTAAGAGATGTAATGTAGAAATTAATGCTGACTGGGCTCATATGTTTTATGACTGTATGAAGTTGAAAGAATACTGGAAGTCAATTAATGAATTTTGCAGGCTCTTTTTACAGATAATTTCATTATTTCTAAGTCTCTTATATTATTCAACACACCTGTACCTCAATGTGTTAAAAGATTAAGCTTCCCTTGTTATGGTCTATCCTAGCAGTGGCTAGGAAAATAATAACTAGAAATTGGATTTCAGATACACCTCCTTCATTCAATGAATTTAAAAATGTTATGAATATAATGTGTCATATGGAAATAAGCACAATTAGAATGAGAACAACTAGAAAAACATCACATTTTATTGTATGGGATAATTTACAAAATTTGTTAAAAAATTCTAATTTCAATAGCACAGTATTTTAGTTTAATTAATTGATCTGATTGTAGTGGATGTCTTTGTAAATACTTTAGTTGTTTTGTTGAATATTATAATAATACCTATTTTTAATTATTTGTATAAAATTGTTATGATATTTCTCTTATATGTTAAAACAATAAACTTGTTTTGAAAAAAAAAAAAAAAAGAAAAAAAAAAGAAAGGAAGCAGATGGGCTGGCAGGATAGGAACCTCTTGTATATAAAATATGTAGCAAGAAAGTATGATGGAGGGAGTGATATGTAAACTTGGGGAGGTTGTATGAGGATGAGTAGTCTGTGGGGGCACACAAACAAAAATAAAACAGTAGAGATAGATAAATAAATGGAGTAGAGATGCATGTACTAAGAGGGAAAGGAATAGGTTGTACAGAGAAACAGAGGGATTAAAAATAGGTGATGGGGAGGAGTGGACAGTTTTCAAGGTGTGCCCTGTGGCCCACTAGGGTGGGGGTATATATTGCTATGGATAGTATGAGGTAGGGACAATGAGCTGACTGCCAACTCACCCAGAAGAATGTCAGATTGACCCTGAAGATGGTTCACTTTGGTGAAGGTGGCTATTGACAGTGGCCAAACCTTACCCAGGTGGCCAGTATTTGTGATTGTTAGCCTACTTTCCCCGACAGTCACTGGCCTACAACCATGTTTCTTGTTTGCATGGGTGTTCTCATGTCCTTCAGAAGGGAAGGAACACAGAAGTTGGACACCTTACGCCATGGTGAGCAGAACATCCTTCTACAGGCATTTATAACTTGAGTACAGCCAGTTAGGGAGAAGGGTGCTCACCAGCATCTACAGGATCACATTATAGACACAGTAGTTCATGATATCACTGCTGTTAGCTGGCAAAATTACACAATAAAGCAATGTTGGAGGCATGCCACTGACTTGATAGGGAAAGCCAGCAAGAAGGCATGCAGCATAGCAGTAGATAGGTAAGCCACTAGAAGGGGGCCAGGGGGACCACCTCCCACTGAAAGCCTGACTAACAGGGAGGGGTTCCTGGTGTCCCTTAATGGAAATGATAATGTTACAGATATCTTACCAGGAGGAGAAGACATAGGTTCTGGGAACAGGCAAGATGCAGTTGTCTCAGAGAAAGCTACATCAGGTTAGTAACTGTACTACACGTCTGTATAGCAGCTGTGCACTGTATGTTGTCAGGCCAGAAATACCATTACATGTGTTTCCCATAGGGATGGCACATCTGCAAGCACACAGGAATGGCAGCAGAGGTATATGTCTACTCCATGTCTACAATAGTCTATACCACTGTTTGCATGCATAACACAGGACCTCACATGTGACATGGCTATTCAGATTCCCTGTTTTATCTTGTATTGTATATTCACAAGCTGGAGCACTTGCTGCAGTGATACCTGAACGAGTTGGATTAGGACATTAGGCTAATCTTAGCACCTATGCAGAATCTCCAGTCTTAGTCAGACAACAGACAATGTCTGTCCCCATTCTGGGTGGCCTGCCACTCATTAATCAAAGTGAAGGTATGATCTCACCTACAAATAAACTACAGACTATACAGCATGAGCACCCACATTCCTGTTGGGAGAATCATCCATGACTGATATTGTGAGTACTGCTCCCCCTCTGGCTGCAGTAAAGTAGTACTCTGCATCTGATATGGGTATACTCACCATATGGCAGCCTAGTAGGTGATTCTAGCTCAGTAATGACTTACAGCCAGTCACTGATAAGCAGGTGGTACTAGGACTCTATCAGCAGACATGCAGGGCTATCATCTAGGCACAGTGTGCTTCTACCTTTGCCAACATAGAGATGATTTGCATGGTGGATGGCTTCACTCAGCACTACCTATGCCTTAGTGACTACCTATGTCTTAGTGATGCAATGGATTCCAAGAACAGTGCCATGATAAGTCTCATGGGGACTGTAATGGCACACAGGGTTTCTCTCTCCAACTCTGTGTGTGGAGGATAGCATTTACCACCATTAATGCTTGGTCAACCAGTGCTGTCTGGGTCAGTGACAGGTACGTACATGGGGTGGTCATGTGGATAGACCACTGCAGGTGGTACAGTCTGCTTCTACAGATCTAGGAGTACCTCACTGTGTTATGAGCACAGAAGTTTGCTAGTTTTCAGGTCCGGGATATGTCACCAGTAAACACCTTACAGGTCCCTTTAGCAGTGCTACATTTCTCTCATGGGGGGGGGGCTGTAATTCTGCTACAAGCTATCACAGTGATCCCAGACCATTTTCACATATTGGAACCCCTCTTCAGTCATGATCGTGTAGTCTCTGTCACCAGAAGGCATTTCTGTAACACAGAGTACATCTTGTAGGTTCAAGACCTTAGTCTTCATCTCTGGTCCCTTAAAGTTGGCCAGTGTAGGAGACTCAGCTTCTGATAGAGGAGATTCCAAATGCATGGTGCTCCCTGATGATAAAAGGTACTCATGCTGGAGATTTTCAAGTTCAGCTTTGAAGTTTCTAACATTCCAGTGGATGAGGAATGCAAAGATCTTGGATGGTTGTATGAGACCAGGAAATCTTTCGTATTAGGGGTGCCAGTATCTTGTAGGGCTAAATAAAACAGCACAGGAACTTTAAACGTAGTCCAAGACTTCATTATCAGCCAGTGTACACTCCTTAGAACCAAGGTATTATGATATTTGCAGGTAGCAGTAACTGGGCTTCAGAATTCTGCACTCGCTGAAACTGATCCACTTATGCACCGGGGAGATGTAGTTGACTGGAGTTAAAATAAAAAGCTAACAAGAGATGAGGTAAGAGGATTAGTATCAAAATAAGAGTAAAATATCATCATTCCTTGATGTTCCCTTGAAATGTTTTTTTTTACTTTTTGAGTCTTTATATTTGTAGCAGGAGTAGCACTTAGACTTATTTTAACATAAAGTAATATTGGAAAAGATGTTTGCTTCTATTATTTGTCAGGCTTCTGCTACATGTGTACCTTATTTATATACATATTATAGTAAAGCTAAAGTTCTGCAATTAAGTCACAGTTTCACAAAGCAGTTATATATACTCTGTTTATGCATATATTGGTTTAAGGAAAATTATGTACTTATTCATACTCCTGTCAAGTCAGTGTAGCTCATTTGTTTACATGTAGCCTCCAGTGAATTTTAATGTACATAATTCAAATACAGAATACATTTTTATGTAGGAAAATCAACATGCGTAGAGGATGACATTTTTTAAGCTTCAGTCATTTTTACTATTTTTTTACAGCAGTGACATGAAGGGTGCATTTTGTTTAGCCTATTTATTAAAGAAGTCTGCAATAAATGTACTTGTGTAGGCCTTTGTTAGCAGTTTCTGAAGCTTTGGTTGTACGGTTTCCATGTCTCTGAATTCACCTCAAGAAAGTTATTCTTTTAAAATAACAAAAAAGCCTGGTACAGAACACGAGTGGATTAACTAATTTTATGGTTTTATATGATTTTGCAGATGACATTATGATCTGTAGTGAGAGGAGGGAACAGGTGGAGGAGACCCTGGAGAGGTGGAGATGTGTTCTAGAGAGAAGAGGAATGAAGGTCAGCAGGAATAAGACAGAATATATGTCTGTGAATGAGAGGGAGGATAGAGGAATGGTGAGGATGCAGGGAGTAGAGGTGGTGAAGGTGGATGAGTTTAAGTATTTGGGATCAACAGTTCAGAGTAACGGTGAGTGTGGAAGAGAGGTGAAGAAGAGCATACAGGCAGGATGGAGTGGATGGAGAAGAGTGTCAGGAGTGATTTGTGACAGACGAGTACCAGTAAGAGTGAAAGGGAAGGTCTACAAGAGGCTAGTGAGACCAGCTATGTTATATGGGTTGGAGACAGTGGCATTGACAAAAAGGCAGGAGTCAGAGCTTGACGTGGCAAAGTTGAAGATGTTAAGATTTGCACTAGGTGTGACGAGGATGGACAGGATTAGGAATAAGTATATTAGAGGGTCAGCCCAGGTTGGAAGGTTTGGAGACAAAGCCAGAGAGGCAAGATTACATTGGTTTGGACATGTGCTGAGGAGGGATGCAGAGTATATTGGGAAAAAAATGCTAAGGATGTAGCTGCCAGGTAACAGGAAAAGAGGAAGGCCTAAGATAAGGTTTATGGATATGGTGAGAGAGGACATGCAGGTGGTTGGTGTGACAGAACAAGATGCAGAGGACAGGAAGAAATGGAAACAGTTGATCTGCTGTGGCGACCCCTAACGGGAGCAGCTGAAAGAAGAAGATGGCTTTATTAAGCACTTTTCGTCTAGCTTAATAACTAGACTTCCTCAGACAAACCACATAAAACAAACAGCTTCTTAAATAGTATCAATGAAAATCACGTGAGACAAAAGATGATGAAAATTTAAAAGGGCAACAGCATTGAATGATGCAGCAGTCTTTCCATTCATAAAACATAACATTAAAATCAATAAAGATAATCAGAAACAAATATATATATATATATTAAACAGACAATCAGAATGTATATGTAACTATTCTCATCTCATTAAAAATACATAGATGAATAAATAAATAGGTGAATAATCATAAAAGAGCTTATATTTCAATGTTAAAAGCTAAACTTGGAATGAAAAACACACTGAAAAATACATTATAAGAAATATGAAAAAATACAATAGGAAAAAAAAAAAATATATATATATAAAGATATATAAAATACATATATATGAATATCACAATTGGTGCATGTTGAATAAATAGGTTATGTTAATGTATTAAAAAAAACTTAAAAGGTACATTTTCTATCTGAACAAGCTATTTATCTAAGCAAACTTCTTAATTTTAATAAACACATAAGAGTGCATTTGTCATTTAAACCTGGATAATGGTGTGCTAAAAGCCTAATCTGCCAAAACAATTCTAACCTCTCCAAATATAAAGATGTAGGTCCACCCCTACTACTGGGTTCTATCTGATCTATAATCCAAATTTAAAAGTGTGCTGAGGAAAGGTTTTATTTAATATGTTTGGCTAAAGCATTCTCCTCTCATCTCTGACTACTGTACAAATGCTCGTCATCATATTTTGTCTCACGTGATTTTCATTGATACTATTTAAGAAGCTGTTTGTTTTATGTGGTTTGTCTGAGGAAGTCTAGTCATTAAGCTAGACAAAAAGCACTTAATAAAACCATAAAAATTACTTAATCCACTCGTGTTCTGTACCGGGCTTTTTTTTCATCAAGAAAGTTACTCCAGAGGAAAACTGCTTAATCAGGTTTCTACCAGACTTTTTAAAGGGGCACTATCTCGTTTCTAAAATCCCATTTCTGCCTCGGACCGAAGCTGAAACACTGTCACTCACTTAGCTAATCACCTCCCTTTTTGTGACATCATTCACGACGTTCTAATAATCCCATCCTCGGCATTTCTAGATTCCTTTTTGACACTTCCAGGTGTGCTTTCACTCCCCTGCCAGAACCAACAGTGCTAATTTTCGTTCCGGTGCATTTTGTACTCATTTAACTTAAGAAAAGTAAATATATGCTAGTAAAATGTAATTCACTAATGTTCAAAAGTGACGATACGTCCCTTTGCAAGAGAAAGTAAAGGAAACTGTTCTATGTTAAATTGCTCGGATGGATTATTTTATTTATTGGTCATCTCTGTATTCATTTTCAGACCACTTCCTGTATTTACTGCTCGACATGTGCTCTTTGTGTGCTATATTAAACTTTCATAGCATTTAAAAGCCCTAGAATTAGAGGCAGGAAGCAATAGGCTTACTCTGTCTCTATGTAAAAAAATGCAATGTGTTCCATTATACCAAACACTTTAAAATTAGTTACTAAAAACTATTGCTATAATAAAACTGCATGTAAAAATGAAAGTAACTAAGCAAACAAGTTAAATGCTGTTCTTCAACCGCCATTCTCCGGACCGGGTCCCTGTAAGAGTTATTTTAGGCTCGCTAAGCACCGCTTTAGCTGTTTAATGAGTGTAAAATAAAAAAAAAAAGAGAGGAAAAAAGTAAAATAAAAAAGTGTGTGTGTGTTTGTTTATGGAGTGTGTGTGTGTGTGTGTGTGTGTGTGTGTGTGTGTGTGTGTGTGTGTGTGTGTGTGTGTGTGTGTGTATGACAGTGAGGGAAAGATCGAGTGAGCTAATATTTTACACTTGCTAAGCAGCGGTTTTGCTGTTTAACGAGTGTAAAAATAAAACAGTAAAAAGTGTTTGTGTTGCTATTTGCATGTACGAGTGGATGCTTGTGTAAATGCAGAAGGCACTGTGTGTGTGTGTATGTGTGTGTGTGTGTGTGTGTGTGTGTGTGTGTGTGTGTGTGTGCGTGTGTGTGTGTGTGTGTGTGTGCGTGTTTGTGAGAGAGACTCTGTGTAACGAGCAAGTGCTTTTCCCTAGCAGCAGCATCAGTGATGAGGTTTCCAAACCTGTTAGCCAACAAATATAGACAGAGCCACAAATAATGGGAGAACCAATGATCAAAAATGGGGCCGGATCTTAAATATTGCTATTATAAACATAGGAAGTTGAGATTGTTAAAAGCAAGTGCATTTCCCGGGTAGCGGCATCGGTGATGAGGTTTCCGAACCTCTCAACCTCTTAGTACAACAAATATGGACAGAGCCACAAATAATGGGAGAACCGAGGACCAAAAATGGGTCCGGATCTTAAATATTGCTATTATAAACATAGGAAGTTGAGACTGTGACGAACAAGCACATTTCCCTGGCAGCATCAGTAACGAGGGTAACAAACCTTTCAACCTCTTAGCACAACAAATATGGACAGAGCCACAAATAATGGGAGGATAAAACACCAAAAAAATAAGGCCGGATCTTAAATATTGCTTTTATAAACTTAGGAAATTGCTAGAATAACAGGGTTAGCATACATTTGCTAAAGCAGAATTGTGTGTATACCTCTGACGTCTTAGCAGAGGAAATATAACAGAAAGCCACAAATAACGGGGAACACACGACCAAAATAAAGACGGAGTTTAAATATTGCTCTCATAACGTTATTAGATTAACAGGGTCTAATATCTCAAACTCTTACTGCAAGAAATCTGGACAAAGTCTGACAAAATGGGGGATAAAGGCCCCAAAATAGGGACAGATTTTAAGTATTGCTCTTTAAAGCTTAGAAAGTTGTTAGAATAACAGGATTTGTGTTACATTTTCTGAAGGATATGAAGTCTGAAACTCAAATGATTGTCACTATTTATTGACTTTACTAACTTGTCCCAGTGATTTGTCAAAAAAAAAAACAAAAAAAACCCCACAATTTTACGAGGAATAGACCAAAAAATATGAGGCCAAAATCTGGACTTTCTGTGAAAATCTCTACAGTTGAGAGGAGTTGCAAGGTTTTCATTATCATCTATCTTCTGAAGGATATGAGGTCTGAAACTCAAATGTCTGTCAGTATTTAATGAATCCAATCCCCAGTGTTTGCCAGAAAACTACAAATTTCATGAGTAATGGACCAAACATATTAGCTAAAAACATGGACATTCTGCAAACATCTGGACAGTTGAGCGGTATGGGCTGTGCGTGCGAGTGAGCTAGTGTCTCCTGGCAACAACTGGGATGTTATAAGGGGCAGTGAATATAATAGGTCAGATTGAATGACCTTCCCTTGTATCATTTCATGGACACTGCTCACCAGCTAAATTAGCCTGAACTTGACATAGCTTTGTATGTTAGGCAGAGATTGCCTCTGAGTAGGCGATATGCAATGGAGTAAAGCTGGAGTTTTTTGAGACGGTTTGCATAGAGCATCTGTTTGAGGCCAGTAATTTTCTTTGTGAGGTATTTCTGTGGCCTCCCCAGTTGTTGTAGATTGTCTTGTGAGGTACATACCAAAAGGGGCGTTGTACTCTACAATGGGTCTAATGAGTGATGAGTAGAGGGGAACAATGACCTCTTTTTTTTGTGACCAAACTTGTAAATTGACTCCCAAGAAATAAATGCACTCGGTAGAGGTATATATTTATAACACAGTGCTTACCCACCTGTCAAGAACAAACTATCTGTCCAAGTTAAGCAGTGTGACACACTGTCTGCCTTTAAAAAGGATAACTGGTAGGGTATTCATAAATTCATCCCTGGTATGAATGATCCTGGCCCTTCTTGAAAAATAGGAGGAAAGAATTAAGGGTGGGTACTGGCAAAGCTGAAATGTACTTGCAGCTCAATTGATTTGTAACTCCTATGAGCTTATCATGTATGACTATGTCACATCCTTGTATGGAAGCAGAGTTAGTGGGCATAACGTGCTTAGGCCTGCTTTCTTGGTGACACTTGGGTGACCTGCATGGCGTTGCAGTATGTAGGAGTGGAGAAAGGAGTATGTGCTGTCTTGTGTGCACTGACAGCTGCGATCTTTTACAGTGTGTCAAGAAGACTTGGACAAAAGGTATATCCATGGTATTTTTACAGACAGTATATGTACTGGTGAGTGCATTTCAAGACCATACAAAAATATATCAGACAAAATACTTTAATGTACTTTTTGCGGCGAAACTGAAGTGTATTAACCCTCCAGATGCGCAGTAGCAAGCCCTGCCCAAACCCCGCCTGCGAGCATTTTGACTGCACCGCCCACCGTTTGATTGAAAGATGCCACCATAACACAAGGTAATATTTGAGATATGCGAAACACAAGTTAAGTGCACAAAAAGATGCGATTGCTCTGAAATCAAAACATTTTTTTTTATTGTCTGTCCAGTTAACAAGTAAACACATACATTTAGGCATATGCCTATTTCTTTATTTCGTGAACTTAGGCTAAAAAACAGACACCCACAACATCCTGATCCACCGTTTGAGCTTGAACCTAACAACCACAAGTAACATAGAAAAGGGGTGGCAAGGTTTTAAAAAACAGCCAAGTAAAGATGAAGTTTGTTGACTGAAATGATAAAATACTTCAGTAGCAGTCTGACTGCTGCCAACACTGGTTGAACTAAAGTATTCTCATGAAAGCTACTTCACCTAATTGAAGTGCAGCAGAGCTAATACACTACTTCAACGACAACTTAAATTCACAACCTTTACTATATAGGAGTACTTAACATGCCAAGATCTATTCAGTGTTCCAGGTTTGGTTTGCTAGTTACAGATATAACAAGGGGCATACACAGGACACACATGGGCATTTTAAGTCCAGCCAAATTTCTCCAGATGCCCGAATTAATCAAATTGGGTTATATCACAGAGAACGAAGAACTCATCTGGGATAAAATATTAAGGAACTGCTACTTAAGATCCTCACAAATAAGCATAGTTCTCAACCTGTCACTGCAAGAAATCCAGACAAAGCTTGAAAGGACAAATCTGGACAAAGCTTAAGTTAATGGAAGGGACAAATGCCAAAAAACAGGGAAAAATCACAAATTTTATTAGGAACAGAGCAAAAATTAGGTGGAAATCTGGACATTCTTAGAAAACCTGGACAGTTGAGCGATATGCAAGAAAGTCTTTCAAGTAGATCAAAATTCCACACCTACTTCACCATATTACTCACAACGACAATAAGTCGGTGACTTATTGACAGGCGACCCACTACTCCTAGGCTTCAATCACCAAACTGTAGCGGCGATCAGTACTCTATAGCACTACCAAATCCCAACAAACGGATTTACCATTATATTTGCATTTCGTGTCAATCACGGCACATTGCCATTGTTAATCCCCGCCCTCTGAGATGTCAATCACGGCAGGCACGCCCATTCCTGCGCGGACTCGGTGGTGGGTTAATACACTTCAATTTCGCCCTTTTTGCTTTTGTGTTTCAGGCAATCTTGAGATGCCAGTTTCTGTAAGCGAAACCCAACTCATACATTTAGAGGTTTTGGTTCTTGCAGGGGAAGTACACAATTAAAATTAATGTTTTTCCTCTCATGCCAACCTGTGTTTCTCAACTCTCCTCTTAGGGCCGCTGATATTTGCAGTTGCCCAGATTTTCACTGAAACTCATTTTTCACTTCTGTTTCAAGTGTCTTACAGGCCTATAAATAGGCACTTACAGTGGTATATGTAACTTTATTATCATTTTCAGCAGATATCAATCTCCACTGAAAATTCAGTTTCTTAAAGTTTGTCACATTAACTAAAGCGTTGACTAAATATATAAAACATAGTTACAGAATTCTCAGTTTGTGCTAAGAGAAGCCTGAGTCAGTTGGTTTGCATGTGAATTATTCTAAAATTACTGCAATCATCCTTGGCTTTCTGTCAAGTGTTTTTGATCTTGGACATACTGGATTAAACAATGGGTGCCAGCAGAGGTGAGAATGGTCCTATCCAACTTGATGAGGTGCTAAGTGCATTGGTTTCTGGCTTGGTACTTACTTTTATTTCATTGGATGAGAGGTTTAAATGCTGAGCTGTTTAAAAATTCTTATACATTTCAGTGTATTTATCTCAATGTGTTAACTAGTGTAATCTATTCATGCATTCATTACAAAGTTGTACGTCAGATATTGTATAGGTGCATCATGTGGAGACAAGGCTTGGCTTAATTGTTTGGGAGTGGGTATGCTGGTTTATGAAAAAATATGTCCCTTTCTACAGTAATATGTTCAGCTGTGGAACTCACAGGGGAAGGCTGGACAAGAGGTTAGTGCACCCTTTTTTATTAAATTACTACTTTTTGTGGTTGGTGACAATGGGATGTATTTATTTATTGCATTTGTTGACCAGGAAAGTCCACTGGGCCTAGGATGAGCCAATTTTCAGTGGAGGCCCGGTGAGAAAAGCGGCAAATTACATACAAAACATATTGAAAAACAGCTGTGGAACTCACAGGGGAAGGTTGGACAAGAGGTTAGTGCACCCTTTTTTATTAAATTACTACTTTTTAGGATTATAAATGACTGCCATGATTTGCTGTAAGTGACTTGAATTTTGGCATATGTTTTATTGGCATAAGTTTTATAGATAATGGCTATATCCTGCTGTTTCAGCTGTTCTGTATTATCTGTGCAAGGCATCTGGAGAAGCAGTCAGCTTTGTAGGAGATGGCTGCTCGAAGACTTAATGGGACTTGTTTAGACTACACACTTGGACATTTCAGGTAAGTCAAAACTTTTATGTTTGGGAGACTCTAATTTAAACTGTATGCTGTTGATGGCATCTCTTAGGTTTGGTTTCATTACCAGAGAAATTTTAGTAGGCAGATTGTATTTGATGTACTTCTTGTTTCCATGCAGTATGGATCATATAGTGTAAAGCTTTGTATTACAGGCTTAATTTTTTACAGGTTTCTAGTTTTCTTGCACTCTGAGTGTGCAGTAATTTCAGTTTGTGCTAATGGATGAGTGTTAATTGCATTGCTAACTGGCCATTTTTTCACTGATTGCTTGGGAGTCTGGTTCTCTAGGAGGTTTACCATGTTCATTTTGCTTTGCTGTGCAGGATTTTAGCTCAGCTGTTGAAGGTTTTATTGTAGCTTATTAGTTAGGTATTTTTTATATAATATTTATTGTGTTTTCCTTTTGTGGATAGTGACAATAAGTTTAGAATTACTTTTGTTGATGGTTTGTGAAACCAGAGTTGTCACTTCATCTCATGATGCTGTATGTGGCAGTGATTATGGCCATGTTTCATTGCTCAGATACTGGGTAAGTTTTTCTGCTGGCTCAATTGAAACAACGGTCCACTTCAGACAACAACATGGCTCCGGTAAGACAATCTGGCACATACTTACAGGCCTGCTGAAGGATGCTACAGGTTAGGGCATGTTTTTATGTATGAGATCATTTAAATTATCTTTCATTACTGATGTCAAATCATGAATTTGGAGTATATGTTGTAGGAAGAAGTGTGAATGATTCATTCAGTGTATTATTTTAACCTGTTTTGTGAATAAGTAGTAGGTTCATAGGTTTATAGTAGACTAATGACCACCAGAGTCTCTACAAGTCCAAAATCCGGTATAACTTTCAAGAAACTCTCATGTCTGGCATTACAGACTGAAGTATGAAACTCTAAAGTCTGGCATCACGGACTGAAGTATGGGGATGGCTCCGAAGCCGATGTAGGAGCCAAGCTCACCTGCGCCGAAGCTCCGAGGGGGAGAACAGGGTCGGACAAGGGTCCAATGCCACTCGCCTCCTCGGAGCTGACGAGGGAGTCTCAGCACCCAGATCCCTCCAAGGATGGTACCAAGGAAGTGATCGGAGCCGACGACAGAACCGAAGGAGAAGGTATCGGTGCCGACAGTTCCACGACTCGAACACCAACGAACTACGGCTCCCAATTCAAGGGAGGAGTCGGAGGAGGAATAACTGCAGACATGCAGGGAGCCGACCCCTGATGAGGGGGGCTGGACAACATTTTTGCTAGGGCCTGCGATTTCAACAGCCTACTGACCACTCTCTCCACGTCGTGATCTGAAAGCCTTGATGACCGAGAAGAGTGGGAGGATCGATGACTGTGCTCCGATTGGAGCAGAGGAGACCTCAGAGCTGAATGTATCGACTCCAGGGAGGGAGACCTGGATCTCTTTCGACTCCCCGATGGCTCCGAAGTGCATGTCGGAACCGACTGGGAGGCAGGCACATCGGTTCCAGCCGGAACCGAGGCAGAAGGAGTAGCTTTACCCAATGATGGTTCCGATCTGGGAGCCGAAGATTTAGGTGGCTTGGCGGACTTCACGGGCTGAGCCTTAGCCGGTGAATCCTCTGGCTTAAGTAAATCCCATAGGATTAACTTATTCCTATGCTCTTGCAGGACTCTTGGGCTGAAAGCATGGCAAACCGAACAAGGGTCCTGCAGGTGCACAGCACCCAGACAGTAGACACAAGAAGTGTGACCATCTGTCAGAGACATCTTCTGACAGCATGAGTCACACTTCTTGAATCCGGACACCTTAGTATCCTTGGACATACCTAAGGAAGGAAAACCAAACACAATACACAAAAAATTTAGGATATAATAACTATCACACACACAAGTTACCACACCCAAAAAACAGCCAAGAAATAGACACAATATCCTATGCTACCAACAAACAAGTAAGACTAAACTAGGTAAATACTATTTTTTTTTTTTTAGAGGTTAGCCTCTAACTGAAACGGCTACTTAAGGAAGAGATTGAGGGGGGGGACTCTCTAACTAAAACGATTTTTCTGAAGTGGAAGGGAATTCAGGTAAACAAGATATCCTATAGAAAGATTGTAACTACAGCTAACAAACTACACTAAAAAGCTTAATAGTTTTTGTCAAAAAACAGATAAAACAATGAAAATATATGACCTGAGCCAGTAAGACAACCTTGCAGCTGAAGCGGCAAACAAGATCTGGGTATCTAGCTTCAGGCATCATGGGATATGGGGTGGCCTCGAGCCAGTATGCAGCTCTCGAGCTTTTGGAGATGGCCGAGTCGGCTCCGAACCCAACCAGCAAGAATGAAGGCGAGATAGACAACTTAACATCATTTGTTTTTGTATCTACATGTGTGGTGCTTCCACCTTTGAAACAAATCTGGATCAGTGAAGTGGATATCATACATGTTTTTTGTTAGCACACCCTACTTTGAGGAACACTTGCAATTCCTGAGCACACAGCAACAACAGTTTATCATAAAAAAAAGTGAATGTCTTTCTTGAAAAGCTTAATAATTTATCAAACATTGTGTAAACTTTATGAAGCTGTTAAAGGGTAGCTTTCCACAAATCTTTGCTGTCTTCTCTGCACATATACCACCAAGATATCAGCTTCTGATATGTCTAATGCAACATGCGCTGCATTAAATGATTCAACCACTATGCTAACAAAGTAATATTAAACCACGGCACCAAATTTAAGCAGTCAAAAAAAACATTCAAGTATATAGCCAATTACAAGGCATCTAGTAAGAGATGTGAGGGAAAAGCCTTCATTGATTCAGTACCAAATGAATCAACTTTCTCAAAAATACACATGCTCCTATAAATTGTCCACTTTTTAAGATATACTTATGACTCAAACAAATTATTTTTTTATTCCTTTCATATTCCCTTAAAGGCATTTGAGCCAGTGGGTCATTTGTTTCTTAATAAAGTTATTCAGTCAATTTCAGCTCACTCTCTAGATGTATTTTTTTCATAGCCCAGATGCTGTAATTCTGATGTACAGGTTGCTAAATATACTATATTCTCTGTATTACATGTTGCCTTACAGTTAAACACATAATTTTCTTCAGTTACTGGATGTATAAATAGGGTAGTGTCATTTTTAAAACTATCATCACAACAGCTACAGTTCATGCAGGAAAAAGTCCCTGCCTTAAAACCATTCTGCCGTTCCTTATTCTGTCTTGGAAAATCCTTATAGCATAATTTCATCTTTAAATTTTGAGAATTTTTATATGCAAAATGCGGGTAATATTTGACGTATTTCTGGCATAACCATTAAGATACCCCAATTCTTCTCTATAATCTTCCTTACTTCCTCTGTTCGTAAATTATACGTTGTTAAGTATCTTATTACTTCTGTCTTACGTATATCCAGTGGTAAGTTCTGTTGGTTAATACTAAGTGCCACTATATTACTATCTTTTCTGGCTTCAAGAACCACACATATATATTGTCTCACCATTTTATATGGATATCCTCTTTCTAGAAATTCTATGGCCATATCTTCTAATTGCTCCTTACAGGTTTCATCATTTGTATTCAACCTACTCACCCTTAACATTTGAGACCTTACTATTCCTTTAAATATATGCGGCGGATGCATACTATTCTTGTGTACATATCTACTAACCTGTACTTCTTTTTTATGTACACTAGACTCAATTATATCACCTTTTCTTTCTGTAGTACATCTAAGAATGAGATGTTTTGTGGGGAGCAAACCATTTTAAATCGAAGAAATGATGTAGTACTTTCCAAGTATCGTATAAAATCCCTCAGTGTTTCCTCTGTATCCTTCTACACCAAGAAACAATCATCTACAAATCTGCCATAGTATAATATATTCTCTTTTCCGTCATTCTCTGCACCAAACATCATATTCTTTTCCCATTGATGCATCACTAAGTTAGCATAGGTGTTAGCCATTGCTGTACCCATGGCCACACCTGCTATTTGGAGATACGGTTCTTCATTAAATAAAAGCACATTCTTTGTCAAAACTTTATTTAATAAATGGCAAATATTTTCTATTACTCCCACTTGTATATCTGTTTCTTCATTCAAGAAGCTACGAGTGGCTTCTATATTGATGATATTTTTAAAAATGACACTACCCTATTTATACATCCAGTAACTGAAGAAAATTATGTGTTTAATTGTAAGGCAACATGTAATACAGAGAATATAGTATATTTAGCAACCTGTACATCCTGCTCATGCTTTTATGCTGGGAAAAGCAGCACTGATTAAGGATTTGTAATCCGAAAGCTTTGTTATTTTCTGTTTTATTAAAAATATCTGGCGTTTCTTTGGAGTTGTATTTCTTGGAACTATGCTGGGGATACCAGAAGCCAAGAATCTGTCTCAGCTGGGGTCACATTTATAACCTGTAAGCTATTTCCTCAAGTTTATGCCAAATTTCTTGTCAGTATTATTCCTGTTTAATGCATTGCTACAGAGTGAACCTGCATTAAAGTGGATGGAGAGCCATAAGTGCAGTCCTAATGAGATGCTGATAATGATCATGGTGTTATGGGTGAAATGTTTACTCACGTTGATCTGTTATTGCTTGTTAGGCTGACATGTGATGGCTCACCTTACAGACTCAACATTTGTCTGTTCCTAGTGATATACACTGGATATAAAAATTGTACACACTCCTGTTAAAATGCTAGGTTTTGTGATATAAAAAATACAACCACAATAAATCATTTCAAAACTTTTTCCACCTTTAATGTGACCTATAACCTGTACAATTCAAATGAAAAACAAATAAATCTGTTGGGGGGAAAAAAATATAAAAAATAAAAAATGCACAATAAGATGGTTGCATAAGTGTGCACACCCTTAAACTCACCCTTAAACTTATACTTTGTTGAAGCACCTTTTGATTTAATTACACCATTCAGTCTTCTTGAGTACACACCTGCCATCAATTAAAGAGACTCTGATTAACCCTAAATAAAGTTAATCCGTCCTAGTACAATTTTTCTGAGATTTGCTCAGTTGCCTGCTACAACAAAAGCCATGGTTTGCAGAGAGCTAACAAAGCATCAAAGGGATCTCATTGTTGAAAGGTATCAGTCAGGAGAAGGGTACAAAAACATTTCCACAGCAGTGGATATATCATGGAGCACAGTGAAGACAGTCATCAGAAAGTGAACAAAATATAGGACACCAGTGATGTTGCAAAGAACTGGACGTCCATCCAAAATTGATGAAAAAATAGGACAAAAACTGGTCAGGAAGGCTGCCAAGAGACCTACAGCAACACTGAAGGAGCTGCAGGAATTTCTGGCAAGTATGAATTGTGTACTGCATGTGACAACAATCTCCCATATTCTCTATATGTCTGGACTATGAGGTAGGGTTGCAAGATGGAAGCTTTTTCTTACACAGAAAAACATCCAGGCCTGGCTAAAATTTGCAAATCAATACATCAAGTCTCCCAAAAGTATATGGGAAAATGTGTTATGGTCTGAGACCAAGGTTGAACTTTTTGCACACAATTCCAGAAGGTATGTTTGGTGCAAAAACAACAGTTCGCATCACCAAAAGAACACCATCCCCATGGTGAAGCATGGTGGTGGCAATATCATGCTTTGGTGTTGCTTTTCTTCAGCTGGAACTGGGACTTCAGTCAAGGGGAAGAGAATTATGAGCAGTTCCAAATACCAGTCACTTCTGGCCTAAAACCTTCAGGCGTCTGCTAGGAAGCTGAAGGTGGAGAGGAATTTCACCTTTCAACATGACAATGACCCCAAGCATACATCCAAATCAACACCTTTCAACATGAAAATGACCCCAAGCATACATCCAAATCAACAAAAGAATGGCTTCACCAGAAGAAAATTGAAGTTTTGCAATGGCCCAGCCAGAGCCCAGACCTAAATCCAATAGAAAATCTGCGGGGTGACCTGAAGAGGGCTTTGCACAAGAGATGCCCTCGCAATCTGACAGATTTGGAACACTTTTGCAAGGAAGAGTGGGCAAATATTGCCGAGTCAAGATGTGCCATGCTGATAGACTCCTACCCAAGAAGACTGAATGCTGTAATTAAATCAAAATCCTACCCAAGAAGACTGAATGCTGTAATTACACAACAAAGTATTAGTTTAAGGGTATGCACACACAAAGTATTAGTTTAAGGGTGTGCACACACAACAAAGTATTAGTTTAAGGGTATGCACACACAAAGTATTAGTTTAAGGGTGTGCACACTTATGCAACCAGTGTATTATACATTTTTTACTTTTTATATTTTCCCCTAACAGCTTTGTTTGTTTTTCAATTGAATTGTACAGCATGAGGGTCACATTAAAGGTGGGAAAAGTTTTGAAATTATTTATTGTGGTATCATTTTTTACATCACAAAAAAATGGCATTTTAACATGGGTGTGTACACTTTTTATATCCACTGTAGATTAAGTCACTGCATTTATTTCAAAATGGCTGACCAAAACTCCATGGAGTTATGCTCAGAGAGGTAATAAAGCCATTATCCTGGTCTGAAAACTGAAGAAATGTAAGCAGTGGTTTTAGAGAAAAAGATTTTCAGCAGTAATGGATCACAACACACTGATTGCTATTTTCAGTCCAGTTATAAGATATATTCATGATGACTATTGACTGGTTGAAGCAGTGGTCCCTAGTTTAGGGATACATGCTTGTAATACTTAATATAACTGTATCAAGAAACTTGAAAATGCTGATGAGATTTCATGTGTACATGTGAAAACCCCAAAAAGTCATCACTGTGCATCAAATGAATACATACTATACATCAACTGTAATGCAGTTTCCTGTGAGAAATGCCACTGTACAGAGGAAGAGCATGAATGATCTAATACTCATGCAGATGTATACACTAGTTGTAAACGGGTGATCTGGAGAGGATGACCTGCTATACCCTATCTTTGCTTTAAGGAAGGAACAACAATCTGTATGTCAAGAACCTTGCTTTGCAGCTCCAGAGTACTGAATTCTGCCAAGCTACACTTAAAAGTGATGGGTATAATGCATGCATGGTACACGTTGTCCTTGTAATAGTAAAAAGAAAGTGTTGTAAATGACATTTTGTGTCATGGCATGTTATTAACAAAAACAATTTAGCCAAAAGTTGCACTGGATGCCAGATGAACACATCTGTCTTTGCTCCTGCACCACTAAAATGGTAATCTGTCTCTAGACAATATCAGTATTGACTTTGTTAGTCATTTTACTAGCACATTTTTTTTCTGATCCCAGTAGAGGGCAAATCTAAATGGTCTTTAACAGTGTTAGTGTTGAAGACAGTGCCTGCAACTGCGAGAAATGTGGGTTACTGAAATAAGTCATTACTGACAGTGGCCACAGTTTACATCTAAGAGTTCAGAGTATTTATGAAGCAAAATGGAATTGGACAATATGCATCTTCTCCCTAACCATTCAGTCACAAATGGTCTGACTAAAAGCTTTGTGCTGACTTCTAACAAGGCTGTTAAGGATATGAACTGTACTTGAAATATGCCCATGTAACATAAAAAAGATAAGTTTGTGTGATGCAGTTTCAGTTTATGAATGAGCTTTGACTAAAATGTTTTACTACTAATAGACCAGAGAAATAGATATATATATATATATATATATATATATATATTTGATTTAACATATAACAAATTTAAAACTCTTAAAACTCTCGCCAGGTTCCTAATAAAACCTTGAAGCATGCTTATAATAAATAATATACATAAAAATATAATTGTTGGCTTACTCGTTTATGATATTGCTTGGATTTGATGTACACTGAGGCATTACACCAAGCATGGTATATGGACATATAATGAAAAAAATTGGGAACTATCGCGAGACTTCTGTTCTTAAGATACGGTTTCAATGAAACTCAGCCTGTTCAAGCATATGCTTGGCCAAAGCACTGCTGGAATCCTGTCTCTGAAGACAGCTCTCAATTTTCAACATAGAATTAACATTGCTGCTGTATGGGACAACAATTCTGCATCCATTTCCCTGTCTTGCGTATTCATTTCATACTGAGTTTGCTAAAGTCCTTCTGAGTCATTCCACAGAAGAAAGAGTCCACAAATCTTTGGTAAAATGCAATGCTAGATTTACTAGTGATGAACTTGGTATAGCAAGTTGTAGCTGTAAGCACAACTTGTGCCCCATGCCCTACACTACTGTTGTTGGTAGGTAGCGGTGTAAAAAAAGAAGATGTTGTTCTCTAATATGAAAAATAAGTAAAAAGGATTTCACATACTGTATACCTTGCTCATTAGGAAATGCAGTAAATAAGGACGATATATCCATTGTTACTAAATACATGGAATCTATATTATCCAGTTCCTACCTTGAAATATGATAGAAGATGTCCAATGAGCCTTCTAATTAGAAGGACACGGATTTTCCACTTCCCATCAGAGCAAACAGGACATTGGGACATGCAGTAAACGGAAAGAACCCCACAACAACAGTCAACTTACAGAAGTATTGGAACCCGATAATATATCCAGATACAATTTAACAGAAGATGAAGTCCGTTAAACAAAGGACTTTCTCTTTCATACCCACTTAACATCAAATGAGAAAAACAGATTGAAAATAGAAATATCCTGAAGTAAGGTGGTCCCATTTGTATACTGGACAGTGACTATTACTCAAGCAAGATCACCATAAGCCTACCCAAAATTCACAAGAATCCTGACACCAATTTAGACCGACGTATCTGGAGCCGTTGGTGACGGAACCGTATCTATATACCTGATAACCAACTAAAGACATGTCTAGCCAAATATACCTTAACTTTTTTAGAACTTCCAACATTAAAGTGGACTTTCTATGTCTTCCTTATATAGAGATGATTAGAGAACAACATCTTTCTTTGGCAACACCTGCTACCCCAACAAACCAGTGGCGAGAATGATGAGACTTTTTTTGCTTGAATTTCATTCCACATTGAATGAGCCACAGACTTTATAAGATTTACCATCGAGTATTGAAGGATGAGATTACAGGAGGAACTTGGACACGTCTATACACAGAAAATCATGCTATAAAGCATCAGACAAAGCATGCATAATCCCCAGATACAATAATGTGATCAAGGGGGACAAGCCATGATCCAGAGACTATCGAGTTACAGACGCTCAATTCAAGATAACTCTACAAACAGGTTTGTGTGGGGGCATATTACAGTGTGATGAGCAGTGTACTCAGGTATGAATGAAATTTCTTAAGACCAGGGCAAGACCTTATCCAACAATGTTTTATGCTGATGCTGATAATAAATTGTTTTGGTTGCATCTCAGTTATATTCATACAGCAATATGTCAAGTTTAAAACAATTGCTGTGTTACAAATCTACACAGGATTTGAAATTATTTCAAACACCCTTTAAGTTACATACAAATGCAACCTGTATGAGCCGTAACGCACACTCATTCCTATGTCATCACTCAACTTCATCTCAATTTGTATACTCATTATCACGGTAGGCACAGGTTTCTCTCACACCTACACACATTGGTCCATTATTACCACCCCAGGCATAGATTTCTCTGACATAATCATGTATATGTCCATATACCATGCTTGGTGTAATGCCTCAGTGTACATCAAATCACCCAACCATCTTCAGCGCCTGACTTCCATTCATGCAGTATTTTAACAACTGGTTTATGTCCACACTTTCATTATGGCAGGCACAGGTTCCTTTGATGTCCATACACACCAGTCCACCATTACCATCTCTTTGATGCCTCCACACATCCGTATATCTATTTATGGTGTCATATTTTTAGTGCCTGAATTCCAACAATTCTAGTTTTTATGCATACAGGATTTTAGTGTAATATTTTTGTATATGTTTTTGGTGCTTGTTTTTGTATAATGTTTTAATCATTGATTGGGGTTTCTGTGATGGCAGCAGAGAGGGCTTTGATTGTATACTGGCAGACGCGCGGCACAACTTATGTACAGCGATCCTGAGTCATCTGATTTGTTTTTATTTATTATAAGCATGCTTCAAGGTTTTATTTTGTTTTACTCAGTTGCCCTGCGAGAATTTTAAGAGTTTTAAATTTGAAATCATGTGTTTTGTTAACTTTTAGTATTGAACGTGTGAAAGCTTTACCAATAAAGATTTTTTCAAGATTCGTGACTCGAATGTTCAGGACTTACCTGACTTGTTTTTGACAGTGTCAACAAATTGGTCAACAGTGATTGGGTGTATTCTGGGACTTGTTTGCATTTCTTGCTTTTGGTTCATCGCTTGGGTGCTGGATTACATATATATATATATGTGCCAGCTCAACCTTCAAGGCCACGCCCAGCTGTGAGGCAACAACGCTACCTCTGCACCACCGCAGAAGATATATATATATATATATATATATATATATATATATATATATATATATTTAGATAGATATATATATATTTAGATAGATATATAAAATCATGTAGTCTATTTAATCCATACTCCATGAAAGATGACCACACAAATATTTGATTATTGAGAAATGGGTGCTCAAACTTAAACAGCAACAATAAATACCCCATATACATGTCACAGCATCCCTAGTGGAGTATAGTCTTAAAGGGTCTGCACAAGTCATTGTTGTAGGCCCCATAGGGCCTCAGACATGCTGTCCTGAGCACCCAAAGAGACCCCCTTAGACCTAAAACCATAAAGAAGAAAGAGTAGTTTTGAGTAGTGGCAATAAGAGTGCTTCTAAAAAATGAGCATTAAAAATTATTACTGTTAATGATTAAGCCCATGCAGAAATTGCATGACATTGTGAGAAAGCTAAACATTATTCACAGTAAACATGTGATATGTAAGCTGTGTTCTGGGATATTGGCTCAGGGACATTAATGCCAATGCCAGATAAATGTTGCATGCATTTAAAAACAAAGGTTCAAACGTATGCTTTTAATTAATAACCTTTCCTTTTATCTGTATTGTTCTTTTTACCCAGGGGAGAAATACTTCCTCTTTGCTTCAGTAAACAAGTGCAGAATGTAGGTGTGTACGGTGATTGGGTTTGCCATCTGAGTAGAAGGAACAATGGAAAATGATGTTTTTATCAGCAGCTTGGCCTTCTCATGTTTATTAATGTTTAACTGTGAAGGCAAGATAAATCACAGTGGAAGTTGCATAATCCAACAAAAGCTGTGTTTAATTCACAACACTGAGGTTAACAGCAGTTTATACTGTACATTCCCACCCAGAACAACAGGTACTCTATACCAGTTCTTCCAGATACAGTGGCATTCATTTAGCCCACCAAATTCTTGTTTCTTACCTGGATCCCCAAGTGTTAAATAGTCTGAAAAAATATGCTGAATTATTTTTTAATTAAATTCAATTTTGCCTTTATATTTATGTACCTTATGCTGAATATGTACATCATTTAAATAAAATTATTACTTATTTTATGTGGAGTAATGGAATAGGAAGAGACAGTTAATAGTATTACATGAAAATATTATGTTGCTGCATACTATGTGAAATGCAGAGAGAAAAAAGGACAATGATCATAAAGGCTGAAAAAATTAGTTGTTTGAATGCAGTGAAATAACACATTTATATTATTTTCAGGAAATCTGTATTTAGTATAATAGTGGGAGAATTAGTATTTTGTGACATGTTGGGAGCTTGGCTTAATTCAGCTTACTTATTAAAGTACTAAAAACGGAATAAGTATATTACTTAGATGCTGGCCTATCGAGTCTCTTACAACTGTTTCTGAGTGTGCCGGTATTCAGTTGTGCCTGAAATTCCTACGCTGTGACATTTTCCACACTTGTGTCCTACTGAACTATTGTCTGAACGTGTGCAGGTACACTGACTTAGTAAGTAACCTATTCAGTACCTTTGTGAACTATCTAATGCATAATGACATTTGACAGAAGTCTGTGATCAGAGTGTTTCTGTTCCTAATTTATTTCCAGCACTTGTAGTGCATTAGGGCAAGGGGCTAATTGAACCGACACTGAGATAAGCAGGGACTAAGACAAGAAATATATGTATTTGTTCTACAGAATTAATTATCATTCAAGGGGTTACAATATAGAAGTATTGACTACCAGCTACTTTTTTATACTGATATGCAGATCGTAAGTTTTAGAATAACTTGTGCCTTTATGAAGAGTTAGATGTCCTCTTTGATGTTATTTGATTTTTTTGCCATTACTTGATTTTCAGCTGCTAGAAGAGTACTTGTAGTACCTACACATAGCATATAGCTTACTTATGTAAGTAGTGTGGCTGGTGTCTACATTTTTTGGTGAATGGCATTATAGTGCTTAGATATTCTTATATATACTACATGAGCAAATTCATGTATCACCATGTTTTCCTAACCGTTACGAATATAATACAGTATGACTGAGGCAACTGTAATGTAAAAAGCCTGGTTGTAATTGTTAAGGCATGTCAGACTACCATTATGGAGAAAAGGGAAAATTAAAATGGAATGACAGATAAGCAGGGCCACTAAAAATTGTGGAAGAATTGTATCAAAAGGTGCAGAAATATTTTACAAAAATTGCAGGAAAGTTCTATAGCCAACTCCACTGACAACATTATATGCTGCAGCTTCTGTTAATCACGGAAGTTACTAGATAAATGTGTTGCTATGTGTAGATGCCTTCATTTTCAGTTTTCCTTAGGTGCGCTGCAAAATCAATTTTTTAAGAATACTTCAAGACCTCTAAACATCACAAACAGCTCAATGTATGCATATGAGGAATACATTAGGACACACCATATTGTACAGATTATACAGGAAACCTTGTTACCTACACCTGTTTTGCTGAAAATTCATTTATAAATCAGTTAGTAAACTACTGCCCCTCCCACCGCAATACATTTAGCAGTAAAATTCAATTCCAAAACCCTTACTTACAAATAATACACATTGCCAAAAACTGTGATAAGGGTACAACCTTCATAAAATGTCCATTGGCAATGGTATTGATAAGGTGTGTTTTTTTACATTTTTAGCATGCAGTTAGGTCCCTTAATTCATCTTACTTGAACATATTCAACATTTTAAACAACTGAGTCATTTAAACGTCTCGTATAAATGTTTAGGATGAATCATTAGTAGGTGGGAAACAGCCATACAGATCAAAATGCCGCAGTCACTGCTTTATCTATGTAAACAGGGTCACTGTCAACTCCTCTCACACTGATTGTTTTATTTTTTTGTCTCTGAAAAGTTCTGATTACCTGTTTAAACTTGGTATTCTTCTGCTCAAGCTCTAACACATAGCCAGAATAATGAAACCAGGTACAGAATAAATCACTTGAAAAAAATGACTTACCTTGACTTTCCTTATCATGTACTGCAATGTTTTCTTAAACTGGTTCAATACTTTGTTAGACTTAGTTGAATATCTGAATAGTGCTAGCATTTTAGTAAAAAAAAAAAGTAATGCCAAAAGTTATAAAAAAAAACAAAAAAAAACCTGTAGATTTTGTACAGAGTGAAAGATGAAAATTGCAGAAATTTCAAATAAATGATAATATAAATTTCCACTGGCCCTGCTAATAAATAAAAATACATAAACAGAGACTGTTACATGATTTATTCACTTTGAATAACATTCAGCACAGTAAAAGACAGTGAGCCAGATTAAGAAAAATGTTGCCCCATCACACTAAATGAATTTGCATAACAAGTGGCCACAAACAGTCTGTGTCCAGTTCAGGAAACGCAAGTATGCAACATTGCTAAGCCAGATCATGTGGTTGGCCGCACTATATGCTAATGACCATATAATGAGGTACCATGTATGACAGTGAGGCAAAGAAAGACAGTGGAGTAATTCAGAAATATTTAAATGCTGATTGACATTGCATCCACTGTATTTTTAAACTCAGCCACGTCCCATGTTCAGAAGGAGTAGATTGCAAATTAATGTTACCAGTTGCCATAGCGAATGTGTATCTGCCGAAGTCTCTTATTGTAGCCACAATGCACAACAGTGTGCAGTGTCGCCCCCCCGGAGGTGCTAGGTCTTCCGATAGGGATTAACATTTCATGGCCTCCCCAGCATTGGAATTCTGACATTATGGACTGGCACAGTGTTGATAGGTACACCATCCAACAAATCATGGAAATGTGTTAGCCTTATCTGCAGCCTTGTGGCAGATGTAGAGTTCCTTTCCTGGAGGATACCAAGGCACATGTGGCTTTATGTATATTAGCTACACGGATATTTCAACGACCTAGACAGTGGAGAATCCCAGGCCTCTGCCTTAAGAATGCTACATACATGTCTTGATGCGATGCTTCAGTATATGGGAGAGCATATGTGGTTCCTATGAACTACAGAGGAGAGAGCCAACTCCATACAGGAGTTCTGTGATATAGCCCATTTCTTTGGGGTACTGGGACCATAGACTGCACCCACTGGGAAAGGCGTATGAGAACAGGAAATGGCATCACTCCATCAACTGCCATGTGGGCTGTAATGCACAGGGCATCATTTGTAATGTTTGTTGACCACCTAGGCAATTATCATGACTCCCACATATAGTACAGCTGTGACCTGCACCAGTTGTTTGAAGGGTAGACTTTCCATAAGGGCATTTTGTCGGTGATGCCAGATATACCGTGGAACCCAGGATCATGACACCCATAAGAAATCTTCAAAATTTTATAGACCAGGAGTAGAACTGTGTCCTCTCACAAACCATAAATGTTACTAAGCATATGTTTGGGATGCTGAAAGCATGCTTTCAATGCCTGGATTCTTCTGTTGGTGCCCTGCAATATGACCCTGCCATATGCGCAAAAATACTGATTGTGTTTGCAGTGTTGCACAGAATTATACTTAGGAAGCAATTACAGCCAGGTGGGCTGTTGCAGGGCCAGCAGTTCCCAGTACAACAAGCAGCAGAGGCTGAGTCAGATAAGGAGTCAGAGGAGGAGCCAGCAGTGGGGGATGGTCATGCCAGACAGAGGCGGGTGCAGTATGCTGTGGCTCTAGGCAGCAGATTGTACACAGCTTAACAGCATAGTAAACAAAAGTTAAGCAGATAGACTACAGTAGAAACGATGCATGGAAAAACAACATTGGGTTGTGCTTACCCATGCATAGGCTCCCATACTGTGCATCAGACATAGACATATCCCAAGTAACAATGTATAAAGGACAGGGCACAGTTATCATCATTTGCACAGGTGGAAAAGGGAGTACAGGATTGCATGTCTTTCTCAGGAAAATGTGTGAGAGTGAGTGTGAGAACTGAAGTGTATAAAAAACATGTTTTTATGGGAAGTGTTAGAACTGGTATTTAATGTCAAAAACTATCAGGGTCAGTGGATGTGTCTGAAGTGCTGGAACTGAGATGGTGTGTTTGTGTGTGTGTGTGTGTGTGTGTGTGTGTGTGTGTGTGTGTGTGTGTGTGTGTGTGTAGGGACACAGTTTCCACAACTGGTGCAGCACCGTTGCCTGGTCTACTGGACAGGTCCAGTGCTGTATGACAGAGGTTTCAGCATCCCATGCACTCCCCAATGTGAGCTGGCTCTGCCAGGAGTTGTAATGGCTGCAACATGACCCTTATTAGATCCTGATGTACTATTTGACCTTAATGCCCATCTTCTAGGTGATGTATCAGCTTGACAGTGGTCATGACATTGAGATGCCCTGCCCTGGGAAATTACACCTCCACAGTAGATGTTGCTGTGATAGTGCTAACACTATGGCAGTGGGATCTTGCATGTCCACAGCCATGTTGGCTAACATCTGTGGATGAAGCAGATGACTGGCTGCAAAGATAGCTCTTTGTCCCTGGCAAGTAAACCAGAGAAGACATTGCACAGTCCAGTTGCAGCCACTGACACACCAACCTCAGGGGCTGGGCTGTAACCACGTCCACCGGCAAGTAACATTACCAACCCCCCCTTGTGAACCTTCCTGCCCCTGAGTGCTAGGGACAGATTCAGACATCTGTCTGTTGGGGGCCATTACACTTCACTGATTGATAGTGTCCCCATTATCTTGTCCTCTCTCAGACATTTGTGTATACTGGGTATCAGCAGAGATAGAGACTGTGTCCATGATATGTTGTCACGCAACCTGTGTCAGACACACATTCTGCATCTCCTGGCTGTGTCACCTCATTCTCACCATCATTATCCTGGGATACAGACATCAGATAGGGGCTGTTTTACAGTCCTGTCAGTGGATAAAGAATTACCTGTGAACACGCCAAAGGAAAACATTATCCAGTCTAAGTGTGACCCAGCACCGCAACCACACATGCGACTGATATGGTTTACATCTGTAAGTATGATAAAAACTTATACTCCTTGTCATATCTTTTCCAGACGGTTGTGTCTTATGGATCCCAGATGTACATGTGTACTGTAAGTCAGACATATTTAATGAAGTTTAGACTGACTAACTAGTAAAGAGCACTTGCAGCTATCAATATACTTAAATAGGACTACATGCCTAGAGCATCCATATTGGAGATTCTCTGCGGCCTGTTCAGCTCTGTCACAAGAGCTTGTACTGCACTGTTCGGCTCTGGAGGCGGTACTGCCTTTAAGAGTGGTCAGGAACTTCTCTGCCTCCTTATGTGGTGGTTCATTTGACTGCCTACAACCTGTTGCACAATATTCACATGCCACAGCATTTGCATATATGTGGCCCTCCAGCAGGCAATTTCATAGCCATAGTCCTGACCACCCTGACACATTCACATTGCTGCCATTATCATGGTAGGGATGGTCACTGCATGATCTTCAAACTGTTGTCTGCCATGGCGACTAAGGATCTGTAGTACAACCTCGTTCTCAGCATCCGAGAATTTGGGCTTATGGGTGGATGTTGACTGCACAGTAGATACAGCATGACTGCACAGTAGGTACAGCATGACTGCACAGTAGATACACCATGCTTTTTGTCTGCCCAGTTTTTGTATGCATTACTTTGCTGGGTTTGGAAAACAATAGAGTTAACAGCACTGTTTCTGTTTGGGCCTTACAAATCCTTATAACTGTGTCCATCCTCCTAAACTATACAGTTTGCTGTATTTCTGCCTGTCATGTAGATATCTGTATCAGTATTGTTTAATTAAATTTCAGGTATGTAGGCATACTGAACACACATTCCCCACAAAACAATATCAAAAGTGCAACTGACTAAGAACAAATGCCCATTACAATAGCCTTGCTGCAAAGATTGGGGCAAAGGAAGTAAAAAACAAAGCATAAAACTTTCAAATAGTATTGAACACTACTTTGAATATGATGGGGTGTGTCTCCCATCCAGCTTAACAATCCTACAGGCTCCTAAATTCAGTATTCTTTCAATGTAGCCACCAAGCCACTTTGGCCAACATCTTTTTAGGTAGCAGGGTGAAGTGGAGTCAAAATCAAATGCTTGCAGCAGTGTTTTCCGCCATAGCATGATGAGGCTGTGTGTTTCTTGTCACGCTTATATTGTGTAAACTTCCCCTTCTAGGCATGATGAGTAACCCAAGCAAGGCTCAGCTCATTATTATTTCTGTATTGCTCAGTTTGCACACCTGGTAAACATCATGCATACTTCTACAAGAAGCCGTGCACACACCTGGATCCCTGCAGGAAGTACTACGTATGCACAGTCAGGCTGTGTATTGGGAGGTGAAGTGTGAGTCCAGATTTAACCATATGGAAATAGAGTTTCTATATAGTATGGTTTTGTTAAGAGCATAAACTGTCATTGAGGACTGCCATGTTTCATAGCTTAAACTGTCACTGTGAATCATTTTATGAGGTTGCCATCAATGTAAATGCATTGCAAACTGTTGCTCCTTGATGCACAGCAGATGGAACATGCAAAAGCTGTTTTGGGTTCAAATTGTTTGCCATTTTCACTGAGATTCTTCAAGGTGAAACATCATGGCTGGAGAAGGAGAGGGTAGTGCTCCTTTTAGAGTACAGAGGTGTGTGTGGAGGAGACAAATACTTAACTTTTTTCTCCAACAGGATTACAAGCAGAGGCTCCTGCGGGATGGCTATAAAAGACCTCTGTATAAGGTTGAAGCCTGAAATAGTTTGGGCAAAGCTGTCACCCATGTAACTGGCATCTAGCACATAGGAGAACACTGCCATCACCATTATAGTGACATGAGGCGCCAGAATCCTGACCTCCAACACCTATGGGAGGATGAAGTTAGGCACCAGACACTGACTATGCACTCTAAGTAGAGCTGTTATATATTAGGTCAGCCTTCTAATGGATACTTCATGCCATCCACATATATTACACAATGCTCATTATTTGTCAGTAGCACAAGAAGAGACCACAAGAAAGCTGCACAGGAGCATATTAGAGCACCTCAGAAGGTGCAGGGGTGAGTACACATATTGACAGTAGTAGGGATTCATTCACACGTTTATACTTTTCATATGCCAGTACCACTTCTGTCTTTACTGCCATAGCTCAAAGGTAACATTGTGACTGTTGAACAAGTGAGTCAGGATGCTAAAGGCCAGCTTTGAGGATGCCTGTGGGTTCAACTCCCCCAGTCACACGGATTGTCATCCTGACAAATATTTCTGGATTATTTTTGTCTCATTGGTATAACTGCAGCTTTACATGGTCCAAAAATATAATATCATCATTATTAGTTGAGTGGATGCTTCAATATAAAATAGAAATTGTTTCCTTTGACTGTCACCTGTGAGCGATGTATGCATGTCTGAGCAGCATGTTTCCTTGGAATATCTACATTACTTTCAATCATTAATACTGCATCTCTGAATACAGGCACCTGGTGTCCTGCTTGAATAGCTCAGCACATTAATCCTCTTACTGTCAAACTACATGTGATGATGACTGTAGGTTCAGGTCCAAAATGCATTTATAGATATCAACAGGCTTGTTAAATCCATGAGTAGTTATTAAGTCAACAGCTATAGTATGTTTAACTGTATCTATATCAAAATGGTAAAGACTGCAATTTTTCATTGTAATTGTATCCCCCCTCCCCGTCATAATCCTCTCTCTTTTACTTATATGTATTTTGTTTATTTTTTTCTTCATTTCTTTTACTTTTATATGCAGCATTCAGAATCACCATATTAACACCTGATGTTCATAAGGGTCATTTGCATATATCCCATGCCTCTGATACAAGAGGTTTGAGAGGTCACTTAGTGGAAGTTCTAGTTTGGCTTGAGTTTTCATTTAATTGTTACTGATTGTTTTTTCTGTGTGACCTTCTCACTCTTTATTTTAGTTTGTTAGTTGGGCTATTTTGCAGTCACCCTAATGGCAATGGACATCAGCTGGATATAACAGCCCTGTGTTTCTTACACTTAGTCAAATATTCTGCTTGTGACGTCATAACAAAGCCAAAATATGCATATCCACAGCTAGTGGCGGTTGATTTTATTGGCCTGAGATTTTCCATTGAAACAACTTAAAAATAAATGTCATAGGCATTCAGAATTGCCATATAGCTGAAACACCTGATGTTCCTAAGGGTTATTTGCATGTGTATCCCAGTTGCCTCTGATACAAGAGGATTGAGAGATCACTCAGTGCTAGTTCTAGCTTGGCTTAAGTTTTCATTTAGTTGTTACTGACTGTTTTTTCTGAGTGACCTTCTCACTCTAACTTCTTATTGTTCAGAAAAAGCATGTTGATGTAAAATGTGCTGTTTACGTTTTATTTGAGACATATTCCAAAGCAATCATCTGAATTTCAAATGACTGCTTTGGAAGCTAAATTCATAAAGAGCTACACAGTGATTGAAGTAGTATTCCCCAACAAGCATTACAGAAGTGCAAACACACACAGTCATAGGTTCATAGGTCTTTACTAGGCTAACAACCACAAGAGACTTTTTAAGACTAGCCAAGCATCCCAAATCTCTGACAAGTTCTGGTACTCTTGATAAGTGTAAGCAGGGGCTTGGGAAATGAAACATTTACAAGCAGAGGCCTGGGACATGATCCATTTACAAGTAGCCTGTGTCCATTAGACACATAGGTGCCAAGCCAGGGATGAATTTCCTGTTTTCCATCCAGTTGTCCAAGTTGCACTTGAATTGGGTTAGGGAGAAACTCTGCTTCACATGAGTGAGGGGAGCCTGTTCCAGAGACAGGGTAGTCTCTGGGATGCATACAGTACCTGTCCCTCCGGCAGGTCCTTTTTATTTTACAGGCAAGGTTTAAGTCTTTAGAACAGGTAATTATGGTACTGCTTGTTTTGTGGATATGTAGGAGGTCCCTCAGAGTGGAGTCTGACAATGGTGTGTATGCCAGGCATAGATCTCCCCTCAAAATTCTCTAAGAGACAGAATACAGGGGTAGGACCTTGAGGCAGTCTGCATAGGACATTTTACTTATGCCCTGTATGCTTTTAGTGAGGAACCTCTATGGATGTTCCAGTTGTTGGATATGCCTGGTTAGGTACATACCAAAGTGGGCATTGTACTCAATAATAGGTCTGATGAATGCCAAATACAGTGGAACAATGACTTCCTTTGACTTGGATGCCATATCTTTGTTTATAAGTTGGGCAACTTAGAACGATTTCCTCACTACTGTAGACACATAATGGTCAAAGGCTAGATTACTGTCTATGTGTGTGTAAGTCCCTAACTACTGGGTCAACTATTAGGGGTGTGTTGTCAATGTCATAGTTACCAGGGATGGATGACTTCCCAAAGGACATTGTTATGCATTCTTTGAATTCAGTTTTAGTCCATGGCTCTGACACCAGTTGTTTGTCTGTGTCAGCCCGTTCTGGAGATCATTTGTGCTGGTGTGGAATTCAGTGACAACTCCTAATTTGCAATAATCTGCAAATTTAGTCAGACAGAGACCATTGGCATTAGCCTTGACTTCAGAGAAACAAATGGCAAAGAGGAGCGGTCCAATCAGCGATCCCTATGAGACTCCACTTGTGACTGTCCTCTTTGTAGAGGTGGACTTCCCAATTTTAACTTCCTGGGTCCTGTCTGTGAACCACTTGGCTATCCACTGGGTGGCATAAGAGTTTGTACCTAACCTCTTGAGTTTGTCAACAATTCCTGATTGAGGTATTGTGTCAAATGCCTTGGCCAGGTCAAGGTAGGCAGCGTGAACCATTTTATCCTCATCCTTTGCTGACCTTCTCAAAGAAGTTCACCAGGTTGAGTAGGCATGACGTGCCCTTGATGAAACCAAACTGGGTTGGGTCCAGTGTCTGGAGGTTCACTTAAATCATTATTGATCATTTCCATGGTAATTATTTCCATGGCTTTGCATATAACACTAGTGAGACTTATGGGTCTGTAGATGGCCCACCTTTGTATAGAGGGATGATGGTTACTGCTTTCCATTAATGATACAGAATGCCTGTTTGGAGGCTACAGTTGAATAGCAATTCCAGAGGGCCTGATAGGTCATGTCTCATGCTATTTAGAAGGCATCCTAGGATATTGTTTGTGCCTACTGATGCATTGTTCTTGGCTTTAGAGAAGCATTAAGGACCTGTTCCCTAGTGATAGCAGAGGGATTTATGTTTGGTGTTTCCTGGGGGAAGGTTGAGGGAGAGAGAGGGGTAAATTTGGAGCTGAATTTGTCGGGCCAGAAGGTTTGCTGTACCGTCTGGCTCAGTATAGGTGGCTCCATTTATGATGGGCTCTGCACACAATTGTGTATTGCCTTTGAGGTTGCAGACATAGATAAAGAATGCCTTGTGGCTGTACTTGGCCCGGGAGGCTAATTTTACCTCAGATTTAGCTTTGGTAGACTTTATTTGCCCTCTGAGTTGTTTGTTTAGTTTGATTACAGTGCTTTTATCCTGCTGGGCGCTGCACCTTCTAATCTTTGCTATCATTTTCTTCCTTCTGTTATACAGCCTATTGACGTTGTGATTAAAATAGGGTGGCTTGTTTCCTGAGTTAGTTCTGTACTTCTTCCTGGTGGGTGCAGCTGTCTCTATGCAGCTATTAATATGCTTGTACTGGGTTTCTGTGAACAGTTCCACATAGGCAGCAGTGTTCTCAGAGTTTGTGGAGTCTTGAAATTTTACCAGGTTATTGCTTAATAGTAGGAAGTTAGCTTTAGAGTAGTTCCTAATCATTCCAGGGTTAGCTGGAGGTCCAGGTTTTTATTTTTACTTCAAAAGAGACCATTTTGTGATCTGACCTTGCCAGGAAAGACATTACACTAGGGGGTGTGCAGCACTCTCCCATATTAGTGAGGACCAGATCCAGTATGGTTGCACCCTTGGTTGGTGTATTGACAATCTGGTCCAGGGAGTTTGTGTTTACAAAATCCAGGAATCTCTGTGCCTGTATGTTTGGTGTTGTATAGGGTTCCCAGTTAATACTAGGGTAATTAAAGTTGCCCATGAATATCTTATTAGGTTGGATGGGGAGTGTTTCCAGTAAGTTTAAATACATAGTATGGGTTTCCTGGGTCATAGAGGGGAAGCTATAGCTTGCTAGGAAGTGGCACTGTATTTTGCCTATAGTGATTTGAACATGGAGTAGCTTAGGTGCATTGTCCTGTCTGACCAGCCTTGAGGTATATTTGTTTTTTATGTAAAGCGAGACACCTCCACCTTCAGTCCCTGTCTGTGTAGTAGCTGGTCTACCTGTGTGGAAGGCATTACAACCTTGCACTGTCAGTGTGCTGTCTGTGGCTTTGAACCATGTGTCAGTGGCTGCACAGACATCAGCATTCCCAAGGGTGGCGAGAGTTTCTAAGGAGTGGAGTTTTTTTTTTTTTTTTTAGACTTTCTTAGTTTTGATTTACTATGTCAGAAGTACTTTCAGTTTGGCAATGTCTAAAAAAAAGGCAGTATGTGGGAAGACAGTGCTTTAGCTAATATTCGAAAGTCTAGAGGGGAGAGGTGCAGACCATCCCTGGCAAAGCAGTGTGGTTTGTTGACCATCTCGTTCCATGATGACAAATATTGCACTACCTTAGAATGACACCAGAAGGTAAGCCAAATAAGTCAGTCATCTTTTGTTTGTATTGTGGCATCATCCTTTGGAGAAGGTAAAATGCTGCCCAATGCTAGGCTTATACCAGCCTGAGCCACATATTCCGAGAGCTCCATAATGCCTGTCTTCATATAGTCTAGGAGGTACGTCTCAGGTAATTTACATCCACATGGACTATAACTGAGTCATAGTGGTACTTGTGGTCCAGTGATCAGAGTATATGCATAATGTGGTGGATCCAAGCCCCTGATAAGCAACTGACCGTGACTTTCTCCTTACTCAGCCTGGTGAGAGGGGCATCAGTGTGTCTCACAATGGAGTCTTCAATGACCAGAATGTTGGATTGTGTGGTGACTTGCGTTATGGGCTTAGAAGTAGAGGCTGCGTTAGATGTGGCTGTATGTGATTATGTGGTTGTTGTTTTGAAAGAGTGCATTCAGGGCTGCTGAGGGTATTTGTTATGTGTACTTCATCTAGGAGGTCTTTGTGGTTTAGGAAGGTTATATGTAAGTGCCTCAGCAAATGCGGGTCTATACATCTGCTTGGAGTTGTGTGTGATGGGTTCAGTGTGTATACTAATGACAGCCTTATTGACTAGGAGTACTTATATGTGAGAGCTTTGCCTCTAGTGACATTGTGTAAATACACCTCTTACATACCATATCAGTTTGTATGAGAATTAACTGGTTTCAGTAAACATGAGACAATTTTTATACTGCCTCAGGATGCCCATATCCACCAAGCCGGCAATGGAAATAGTGGGAAAGTTCATTTCCATGGCAACAGGCACTTTTTTATTGATTAGACAGTTGGAGTCAGAATATGAAGCAATATCAGGAGTATCCGGTTTGCAACTCTGGGGACAGTGCTTGTCACCTCAAACTAGTTGTCCTGCATGCAACTAGATACTGGTGAAACTTCAGTCGTGCTTTTACAGGAAAAATGTCTCTCAAGATGTCTGTGTCTATACAGGGCACCGTCAGAAACATGAGGGGAACTAATAAGTAGACCCTGAAAATGTAAGGATGAAGTATTTAGGCAGGTATTCTGAAGTCAGAAACAAATCAAGCAGTACTTACTGAGAACAAATAATTAGCTTGTGAAGAATGATGAAAAGAAGGGAGTCGCGTGAATGGCTACTGCCTGGTTACTGTTAGTGCTGGTCTCACCACAGCTTCACTCTGCCTGGATACAGTGTTCCTTTCCTTCTTCTCTCATCAGAAGCAAAACTTTAGTACCAGTCCCAAGATGAAAAACAGGCCACAGCTTGAATCTTTACTCCTTAGCACGTCTAAGCCATGGAATGTCACCCCTCTAACAGCCTGCACTCATCCTTGCATTCCAAAGCATTTCTGAGAAATCCAGTTAAAAATTATAATACAAAGAAATGTGAATATTTTGTCAACAATAAAAAACTACTAAAAAGGTATAGACAGTAAAATCATCAGTTAAAAAATGTTCTTTTTAGTGATTACAGTTGGTGCATTCACATACTGCAGAAATACCATTATATATTGTAAAATACACAAAGCCAGAATAAATTATACCCTAAACTTACATTATCAACACTTTTGTTAGCCAGACTTGAACTATCATGAACCAGAAAAAAAATCTTCTGTGAGTGCTTGTTATGATATTTACAGAAATATGAAGAGTTATGCTTAACTTGTATAATTAACAATACAAACAACACTGAATATAGCTAAAGAACAACATGAACAGTTTTCTTTAGCATCACCTAAGGTTTCACCAGATGTGGTGCAATAGCTTGTAAGTTACTTGGTTTTGGAAGTATTAAATATGTATGGAAGTATTGCATATCTTCATAATTTCTAGCAAATTGCAATATCTCATTTTAATGTCTCCAGGTCTTTTGGGATTTTAATACCATGACAGGAATGGACCCCATTCCTAAGTCAAAATATGATTAAAGTTTGTGAAATTAGTATTGTTTCATTCTTTGATGTTAGCCAAAAGTGCTCCTCACAGCACCCGCAACATGACCAGAATTGATTTCTTCTGCAATTCATATAAAGTTACATGTCTAAATACGTCTGTAAATTCTTTGTTATAAGACCTGTTGCTCCTACTACTATTGGAACTGTCTGGGTATCCTTCTACCACACTGCACTTATTTCTGTCTGCAAATCCTGGTATTTTATAACTTTGTGTCTCTCTGTATGTAAGACATTGTAATGAATGAGTTTAGCAGTTTCAGTGATCAATGCTACTTTTGTCTTCTTTTCATGGGCTACTATATCTGGTTTTCTAGCGTCTTATTTTTTTAACTTTTGATAATGGATGATCCCATGTGTTATAAACTTTGTCATTTTCTGTAAATGCTTTGTGGCTTATTTTTTCCATTGCTTTTCAGCTACTTCAGTGATGTAATGTTTGCACAATCCCAAGTGCAACAATCTTGCCACATTATTATGCCTTTTAGTATACAGGCCCAGCAACAAGGTGTGCAACTGTTTCCAGTTCTGGTTTACAGAACCTGTATTTGTCTGTTTCTCCCATATGTTCAATGGACTTTGTAAACCAACGTGTAGGTAGTCTATTATCCTGGGCCCCCGATTTTAACCTTTCATGTTTTAATTTAAATTCGCCTCTACTTAATCATGTCTGCATCAGATCCTGATCGACATGATCGCTGTGAAGTCTTTCCAGGGGGGTTTCTGCACTTGCAACTATATTTATGAATTTTCCACATTTCTTGCCTTCTCTTCTGATCCTTCACCTTATATTTTTTTCTTTTGTTTTTTGTTTTTGGGCACATTCAGTTGCTGCCTGATTTTCATCTACTTCTGGTGTGATTTCCATTCCTGCTCGACACTAATAATGCTTCTGCTAAACTAAGCAGGGAAGTCATCTTAGACTTGTTCTCCTCATGTTTTAAAACTTTCACAGTGTTTGGATCCGTGAGGTCAGCAGATATTTATGCAGTTCTGCGATTGTAGATCGAAACATGTAATCATTTTCGAGGAGACCCATACCCCCTTCAGAATGAGGAATATAATATCTTGGTATACAATGATTTTTATATATAATTTAATAAATGTCAAACATTTTTTTGTTTTCCTCTCTAACTGATCCAGTACCTTTTGGGGCCAAACAATCATCCCAAAACTCCAGTGTCTCCAGTATACTGTTTTACAAGTAGGCGTATACACCATGCCCATTGGTAAATGTAGTTCTCTCTCTTAGTTTTGAAAATATGAATGTATTTACAGAAATATGAACACATGACAAATATTGATATTTCTGTTGCAGGACATTCAAGATTAACAGTCTTAGTTTCATTTTTGTTACTCTTACCTTGCTTTTTCTAATGGTACCTATTATTAATCCGTAAGTTATTTACTCTTCACCATTCCGAAAATGCCTACATCCATAAGAAGCTGTGTTAGGCTTGGCTGAGTTAATTTTTCCAGAAAAAGTAAAATTGTTTTGCTCCCTTTTCCAGAAGATCAATAGTGCCAACAGCAACAGGTAGAGCAGAAAACCCCAGTAGAGCCGTAAACACACAAACAACACATAAAAACCCTAAAAATCTATTGATAATTAAAGAAGACTAGGAGCATTTCAATGAATTGCAATAGATGTGATCATGATGACCCTTAACCAACAACTCAGCAAGGCAATAACTAAACCACAAGAAAAAGAGCTAGTACATTAGCTGTAACTATGTTTAAGGGAATTAAATAGTCCACTGATACAACTTCAGGCAATAACAAATCGAAACTACGGAGGCATGCTCCACTTACCGACATACAGATCATATCCTTAGCAAACTGTGGATCTATGACTTTGTTAGACTTTTTATTTGCTGCTCAGTTGTGCTTTAGAAATCAAATTTGGACACTTCATCTTTCTTTAATGATACAGCTCCCCCCCCCCCCCAGCAGCAAAGACTAATTATAAAGAAAACACAGCTGTGAATGGGGCTTATACATGTTTTTTCCTTACAACTAAAAGAACTGTTAACTACCGAACTTGGTGAAACTGGCATTTTAGCATTCAGCCAGTTGACAACATTCCTATGTGGTGAGGAGAGGATCAAACAAACTATAATGTTCAATGGACAGATTCCTACGGGAGAGGAGAGATTAAGCAGGACTTCAGTTTTTAGGAAAAGATTTATTTTTTAGAAAAGGATTTATTTTTTAGTAGTGTGTTGCTGAGCACATGTATGCTATAGTCTACATAACGTATGCCTGCCAGCATCCTTGGGCTTCCGTAGTGGAGGAGGGAGGGCTGACTATTCCACAAGTGGGATCCCAGCTTCAGCTCTCCATTTGACCCTGGTCTGGGGAATAAGCTAGGCTACCTGGCTGTAGAATGGCATGATGTGGGCGAAGCAGCCAGGGACACAAAAGAGTTAATTTAAATTACATCCGAGTGATGCCTCCTGGTGCATCTGCAGTTAACTCCTACTGACGCCTCTAGGCGTCAAATATTGCTTGTTCATATTTGCATCAATAATTCAAAAACCATGCTATGTACAAAGTTTTAAAGTATTTAGCTGTAAAGCTTACACAATGGCAAACAACTACATTAATATTTGACATCTGTCTAGTGCAGGTAAATAGATATTAACTGTTGTGTTTATGATTTTAATTTATATTGGTATAATTTTCACATTTTTCTAAATATCTCAACAACCAAGTAACACAGACAGAAATTGTTAGCCTCATATGAAATCTCACAGCTAGATAAATAATGTGTGTAACTTGAGTGGTTGCTGAGATATTGTAAGTTGTTTACAAAATATCGTAAATGTAATAGTTACTGTGTTTACTGTGACTTAAAAAAATTGGTTTAAGACTTAGAACCTAAAGAATGCCACCAGTATAAAAATAGTTTGTGCTGAAGAGTTTGCCATTTATACTGCTTTCGTAATCCCTGTGGTTCTTTACATATGAACATTTGTTTGAAATGTGAGGACATAATTGGATTCTGTCAAAAGGCTTAGACTCCACCCATTGAGGCTTAGACTCCACCCATTGAAAGTTACAGTGCAAACTTCCTGAGCTCCATTGGAGTGAATGAGGTGATAACTTGCTCTTTCTGAATCTCTGTCTTTTGCTGCTTTACCAGCTCTACCATTACCTGTTGTTCCTGCAGGTATTGGCATCCTCAGTAGTAGTGACTTCCAGCCTTTTCAAGTAGGCATCAAACATTTCTGTCAATTTCCATAACTCAGTTTGTATTGCTGCCACATTGTTCACCATTTCACTAACATTCAATCTTAACACCTTTTTGAATTCTCTGGGTGGTGATCGCTAAACCTCAGGGCATCTTAGTTATGACTTTCAAGATGGTTCTCTCTCAAAACTGCAATGCAGTTGATCTTTTTCATTATCAAACATGCAACAATAGTTTGCAACAGTACTCTATCATTCAGTGTGTACACAAAACTGCATAAAATCAACTATTTTGTATACTTTTATACATTTCACTGTGTAGCAAATCACACATTCTGGAAAATCATCTAACATCAAGCAGCACAGCATGTACTTTCCTGCAGTGGGAGGGATTTTGCCAGTTTTGCTTGGAGGAAGAGGATATTGTGAAATTATTTGCCACTGGCTCTGTGTAGTTATATCTGCTTTGTGTATGAACATTACTATTAAGAATGTACACTAAGTGCTGTATTGCAGGGGTATACCGGTTTCCTTGAGTCACACTAAGAGGACACTAATCCAAGTATTACATTGATGTTTTCTGCTGTGTGTATGTTCCTTATTTATTCTTGTGCTCCGAAGTGCTCCCAGGTGAAAACATCAACCTTTTCCCTGCATTAAGATTACCTGTGCATCCAAAGCATGTGTTCAGTGGTACTGTTCCACGGTGAGCTTACTGAAAAAGTGAAGTGTGGCAGCAGGTCATGCAACAGCTTTATCTGAGCAGCACTCGAGTATAGTGGTATGTGCAGTTCTGGTGAATTCGGCTCTTCCTGCACTATTTGTCAGTATCTCTTGTGTGATATTCCGCAGAGCAGTCAAAGTTTATTTTTATTGTAGAAACAGTATTATACAGTAAACTCTCTCTCTCTCTCTCTATATATATATATATATATATTGTCCTGAGCAATAATGCTTTTGTAGTTGGGATAACCATAATAACTGCATGCTTGTTTAAGTTTCGTTCATGTAAAATGGCTGCTCTTTGAATACGCCAGATGCATGTTACAATGAAAGCACGGATGTATACTGCTGACACTCTATACTTTGATTTAAAACTGCTCTTATTCTCTTTTTCTGTAGTCGTAATTCGTTTTAATAAGTCAAATATTTTAATTCAAAATTATTACACTGTTGGTGCAGTGATATTGGTGGTTTGCTTTTATGAGCTAAATGTTCAGCTTTCTATGTAAGTAAAACAAAGAGAACTTTAAGAGAACCACTATAGGAGCATGTTCTTGATATAAAGAAGGGGTGTGTATGTAACGCTTTGTTTTAACATATCAGTGTTTTATCAGATCATAATTTTCTTTTTGCAGTACCTGAAAAAGTTGCAAAAAATCCAAGGGCTGGGCCATGGGAAGAATTAACTGAAGTGAGGGGACTGTGGTGGCAACTAAGGTTTAATGCCATTACAACACCTGGTTTAACTGAAAATTTATCTTTAAAGGTGTTTTAAAACTGAGATATGTGAAAATCTAAAATAGGGAATATTACCATTTATGATAAATGGAATTTATTTGATGATGTAGTTTATTTCTAAATACCTGTTTTTAAATGGGCATTACTGTTTCTTCACTGATTTGATGAGGAATGGTAACCCAGTCAGATGTGTCATTCTTAACTATGTGATGTTTATAAAATTTTAAATGGCTGAGAATTTTTTAACTGTTTGGTTCTGAGGAAGTCCCATTAATAGCATTTGGGACAAATGCACTTAATGGATTTTGCATCTGATTCTTGTCCTGACAGGACACGTTTTGTTTTGAACCTTAATAAAACTGTGTGGTGTGAGTTGTAGTAGCCCGAGGGGCATCCTTTTCTGGATTATTGGTTTTGATGTTGATACTGTTGTCTGGTTTGGAGTTTGATATTGGTAATTTGAAATGCAAAAACATTGATATGTGCAGCCATGCTTCAATTCAGCCTGATAATTAGATCATAGGATCATAGGAGATTACAAGGCTAATGCCCCTGGGACCCTTACAAGCCTAGCCAAGAGTTTATCCCCAAACTTAACAGTTTCATAAGGCAATATATTTATTTATTCAAACATCCTAACCTTTGTAGACCCTAATCTGAATGCCAACTCATAGAATTGGTATGGACAACAGTATTTACATGCAAACTTATGGATACACACTGACAAATGAAATGCATAATTTATTGAATTTTCCAAAGTGTTGGAAGCTATGCTTCTCCAGGTGCCCCTCCTTCTCTTCCTCTTATCTGTTCCATCTTCTATTTGTTCCAGGTAAATTTGTATCCAACAGTTGCCCATATTCAAATATTATCCAACTCTTGTCTGTGGCAGTGCATTCCAGCACTCTATCAACCTATTTGAGTAACAGCTTTTCCTGAAGTCTGCTATATATCAGCCACTTCGCAAGAGTCACCATAACCATGCTACCTCCTTTGTCCTTCATCTTTAAGTCACCCTAACTGGCCTACATTCAGATAATGGTGCCATTCCATCTGCCACCTATCTAGCCATCATGCAGATTTGTATCACGTGTTACCGCTGTTTAATCTTCAGAATGCAGAACATCTCAGCTGCAGAACTGGAGTCAGTAATAGACTTACATTGTCCGATGGCTTCCTGTAAAGGTAGGAACTGTGAATGAGAAACCAATTCTGGAATGGAACATTATAGCTCAGTGACCAGGATTACTGTCCTTCAGCTTTTGTACTAAGCAACGCTTGGCGAAACCAATTCTGAAATGGAACATTATAGCTCAGCGACCAGGGTTACTGTCCTTCAGCTTTTGCACTAAGCAACGCTTGGCAAAACCAATTCTGGAATGGAACATTATAGCTCAGCGACCAGGATTACTGTCCTTCAGCTTTTGTACTAAGCAACGCTTGGTGAAACCAGTTCTAAAATGGAACATTATAGCTCAGCGACCAGGGTCACTGTGCTTCAGCTTTTGTACTAAGTAACACTTGGCAAAACCAGTTCTGAAATGGAAAATTACAGCTCAGTGACCAGGGTTACTGTGCTTCAGCTTTTGTACTAATGCTTGATGAAACCAGTTCTGAAATGGAACATTACAGCTCAGCGATCAGGGTTACTGTGCTTCAACTTTTGTACTAAGCAACATTTGGCAATTCAGAAGGACAGTGCCAAATAGAGCTCCTGAGAATAATTAGACAAAATGCTGTAGCTAGCAATTCTGACACTTTGTGCTGTTCTGCAATTTGGCACCCTTCTCAACTATTTAATTTAAAGAGCAAAAAAGTTCCATTGTTCTTGAGAACCAAAAACCAAGTTCCAGGAAAAAAATCTTTACTTTTTAAACTGTAGCGAACCGCATCCTACATTTGATGTAGCAAGTAGCTTCGACAGTTAATACCATGCTTGGAGTGCTAAAAACTTCATTCCTAATAAGAAATGCAATAGCAGAGGAATGACGAAAAATGCATTAAATACCAATCAACATCTGTTAATAGTGCCCCTTAAAACCTTGTACCTAGGGCAGATGCTCCTTTGCCCCACCTCTGATTAAGCTCATCATATAACTGGTTCTCAGAAAAATATGTTAACTGTGCAGAAAACTTTACAGCTCAGTAATGGCTCTAGATATAGAGGGTACCTACAGCTACATTCTGGATCAGTTCCTGTACATCCAAGGCACAGAACAACTTAGAGTGCAACAGTTCTGGATCATGCAGATATCTACTGGGTGTCACTGAACATAAATTTGCTGATGCTCAAGGAACACATTTTATGGCTCATAATTCATCACTATTCTTCAGTTTAGCCACAGCTGCCCCTGTCAGTTAAGTGTAACTGCTTCTGAGTTTGACTTTGACTACCCTGATCAGTTCATTTTCATCATGGGTTTGCAGATGGTGTGCACTACTTCTTAACAAGAGCCAGTGATATTGGGCTGATACCAAGCATGGATGTAGAAGGGAGGAATGGTGCTCATGTGATGATACACACACTTCCTGCATGTCCATGCTGCTGTACCTGTGAGTGGTAACGTTACAGCTTTTTCTTCTTTCGACGTTTCCTGGTTAGGGATCGCCACAGCGGATCACCTGTCCGCTCATGATTGGCAGTAGAGTTTTTACGGTGTTGAGTTGCCAGCCCGGCGCCCAACCTTCCACAGAAGGCACACACACGCACACACACTTAGGGCCAATTTAGAGTGTCCAATCCACCTATAGCATGTCTTTGGGATGTGGGAGGAAACCAGAGCACCCGGAGGAAACTCACGTGACCACAGGGAGGACATGCAGACTCCACACAGAAGGCACCCCAGCCGAGGATCAAACCAGAGAACCTCTTGCTGTGAGGTGACAGCATTAACCGCTGCACCACCGTGGTAGCCCGAGTGGTAATGTTACAGCGAAAAAGTAAAATCAAGCGGAATGCACTGAGAACAGCAAATCACATTCCAGATTTATTTCTTACTTCTCTCTTCTTGACACTCTGAAATCACTGAACACCATGAGGTGACTCTTACAGTTGAGAAGGAAAGGGGGAATGCATGCAGCATGGGATGAGTTTCAACTAAATTAACACAGTAGACAGTGAAAGAGCAGGCTTCCAGGAAGGAACACAGGAGCTACCTAGGGGAGGAAGTCAGAAGCACCAGCAGGAGAAAATAATGGATATGCCATTGCCAAAATCCAAGGCATGCTGTCCTGTGTTTGTTACTGACAGAGCACACACATACAAGATAAGTGTAGGATTCGAGCAAGTATTTCTACTAGCTGTGGCTTTTTATATCCAAGCACAGGGAATGCTGTGCAGTGCATTTTTGCAATTTAATTTATTTCAAGGTGTAGATGGAGAAAAACACTGCATTTGACAAAAAAAAAAAAAAAAATGAGAGTGAGAGAGAAAGAGAGAAAGAACTTCAGTCCCACAGAGTACTGTTTCCACTCCCAGGGACTGCTAGGTTTCCAGTCCCAGTGACTCGCAGGATGTGCCATTTCTGCTTTGTAAATTACAACATATGGATGTTTCTAATAACAGTAAGGGATACATTTTCTAATATGCTTGCCCATCTGCATATATCCCTGTCTTCTCCACTTTGTCACGTTTACGCAGCTATTCCCTCCACTACTCTGTCTTCATTTTTTCCTTAACATATTTTACGAGGCATATTATTTAATTATTCTGGAATGCAGAAATTCAAACTGATACTTCATTCTACTGGCAAAATGTTTACCTCTTTATCCAAATCAGAATACTCTGGATGAAAAACAGATACAAATGTTTTGTTTGTTAAATGTTAAACAGCAAATATTCTCTTTGTTTTACTGTATACGGCTAAACTCTGCTTCACAGAATGCCACAAATCAGATTGAATCTCACCGAGTTGGATTCCTGAAATGAGCAAACTGGACTAGAACTATCTTGAAGCTGTAAAACCAAAATGCATGTTCAGTGATTCTGCTATCTGCTGTCATTTTATCATTATCTAACTGTCTATCTATACTTCTGACTGTCTATCTATCTATCTTATGCATCTATCTATCTATCTATCTATCTATCTATCTATCTATCTATCTATCTATCTATCTATCTAATCTGTCTATCATTAAACACCTAACAAAAAAGTTGAAAGTTTTCAGGTGTAATAGTATGTAGGTTAGGGATTATAGCAGAGTTCATCATCTGCATTTCCTCCCTGTGGTCACGTGACTTTTCTCCGGGTGCTCCGTTTTCCTCCCACATTCCAAAGACATGCAGTAGGTGGACTGGACACTAAATTGGCCATAGGTGTGTGTGTGTGTGTGTGTGTGTGTGTGTGTGTGTGTGTGTGTGTGTGTGTGTGTGTGTGTGTGTGTGTGTGTGTGTGTGTGAGTCAGTGGTATGGATGAATGCATGTGGCAGGGCTAGCCACCCGGTGATGTAAACGTTGGCTCGAGATGATTGTCACTGTTGAAAGTGACGTCCATATCACGTGTGCAAAATAGGAAAAATGGGTTGAGGATGGTGGGATCTTTGTTTTATTGCGAGACATTTAGCTTTTTTAGAATTAAGCAGTGATGCTGTTTCTGAGGTGCTAAGTAGATGAATCTGCATATGCTGTTAGAGATAGTATGGAGAGTAAGCATAATATTCTCTTTAGCTCGTTAAGTGTTCTCTCTGACTCCAGGAACTATTGCCCTGTGATAGTTTTTCCTTTTGTTACAGAAGAGGTAGTCATTGCAAAATGAGGTGCAGATTTTCTGTAGTTTCCAGCCAGTACAAGCAGACTGTCAGTATTTAACAGTGCCTGTATATTGATTCTTTGTTTTTCTTTATCTTTTTCTGGCCTTGTGCCAGTTGACCCTCAAGTTGCTGTCACTGCGCATTCATTCTGTGTTACCAGGGGTAAGAGTAATCCCTGGTGTAGCCATAATACAGGCAGCAAAGAGTGATGTTTCTGCTATGGCCCTAAACCTGCCCCTAGTGACCAATATGGGCACCCATGTCATTATAAGGGCATGCTTGGCCCTTCTTGACATGTACATATTCTCTCTCTCTCTGTCTCTGTCTCTCTCGCGCACGCACAAACACACACGCACACACACACACACACGCACAAACACACACGCACACTTTGTGCGTCTGTGTTTGTGTGTGTGTATGTGTGTGTTCATGTCTTTTGATAGTCTGGTGACCATTCCAGAAATGGTTCTATGCATTGTATCCATTGAATGGTAAGATATGTTCCAGCTCCCTCTTAACCCTGAATTGGATAAAAGAAATAACTGAACAATTAATGAATAAATCACTTTAGATGTGAGTGAAAAACTCAGGGGCAGGCTCTGCGGTGCGTACTTCTATATTAAAAGCTTAAAAAGGTATATCATAGAACTTGTTCTTGTTAAAAAATAAAAGATGAATTTCTTCCTTGATGTTTTTCACCCATGCTTAGTTGTGACATAAGTTTCACATTGGACCTAACTTATTTGTGGATGAATTCATATACCATTATTACTACAGATCTGTAGTTAAAATGTATTGGCTTGGTAACCTACTCTTATGTATTTTTTTTTTTTTTTTACGAAAGCAAAAGCAAATTTTTTTTTTTTTTTTACATTTACATTATGTATGTTAAATAGAATGTGTACATCCTGTAGACAAGAGCGGCTTTTTTAGATGGCTGCAGCATTTCAGCATTGAATGTTTCAAATGGATCATACTCTGCAGTGATTTGCTGTTAACTGCCAACATCTGTTTTCATTGCAGTTCTCAATGTCTTTAGTGGTAAAGTGGGGGAGTTGTCTATATTTTCTCTAAAATCCTGGTCTCCTTGGGGATATAGGATGCATGTGTGGCTGGTTGCCATGGCATTAGTGCTGTATGATGAACTGCTAGTTTTACTGGAAACACTTCTACCGCTTTCTCTTTTGCTTCATGTTACTCTTGTTGGTTATGTGCTGTTTGTGTACATGTGTCTTTCAGTCTGATGAAAATTGAATGTAGTCTTTTGTCTTTAAGGCTCTTTATTCCCTTTGTTCTCTGCTGAAGCAGCTTAGAGGCAAGACTAACAGATAAACATCTTCTTACAGAGGTTTTTGTGACTGACAACTAATATCGGTGCAGATAAAAGCACGTGTAGAGTTAGTCTGGTCACGCTTAAGTCTGCTATTTCTGTCACACTGTGTTAGATGTTATTGTTGTGCTAAGTCATAGTCTGCAGGCTGTATTCTTGTGGGAGAAGAAAAGTCTAGAAGGCTCTTAAAGTTTTTTTTTATTTTATATGCTTTACTAACTAGGTTGAGACTGTTTTTTTTTGTTTTGCTTTGTTTTTTTTTGGGGGGGTAGAGTTCTGGGAGCACTGTTTGTTTAAATGACTTGCTCTGAGTTACCCAACAGGCAAATGGAGTGTGAGGGAATCAAACCTGGGTAAGCAGAATGAAGCTTGTTAGGTTATAGCCTTAGCTGTCTGCACTGAACTGTCAGGCTAGTGTATAAGCACAGTAAATAAAGGAGTAAAGTATTATAAGAAAGAATCACAGGATCTGTGCCGCTTGAGGTTTTCACCATTAGCCTTTCCCACTTAATAAAAGTGAGTGAGTGAGTGAGTGAGTGAGTGAGTGAGTGAGTGAGTGAGTGAGTGAGTGAGTGAGTGAGTGAGTGAGTAGGCAGGCCATGGAAGTGGCTTGATAGTTATCATGCACATTAGAAAACAAAAAGAAAAAATAATACCGACATTTGTTGATGTGTCACCCCAACCCTGTGTACAGAATGGGAAAAAGTGGGTTAATGCAGATGCCGATTTCATCAGTTGGACTGAAGCCAGTGGAGTTTACTGACACTTGGTTATTGTTCTTCCAGGTCGTTAATAACCTAAAATACAAATTTACCAAGGCTTTGATGACTTCTTCCATTAACTTATTTTAGAAGTTACAGAAGTGTATTGATTTATCTCATTTATGCTGTTAACTGAGTAAACTAAATTAATTGTTAAGTCTTGTATTGAGGAGGGGCTTGAGTATTTTTTTTCATTTGACCTAGAAATGTTAAACTTATCTGGCATATTTCTCTTTGGAATGTGAATGGAAAAGTGTGCAGTACAGACACATGTAATGTACAAAACTCAATCAACAGGCAGTTGTTCTTGGAAACACAGAACAGTTAATTTATAAGATATCATTAAGTAAATAAGAGAATTAGTAAACAAGTTTTGCACATTCAAGAAAAACTCAAGTGAATGGTCTTCTGTGTTCTTATGGTGTTTTTTTTTGTTTGTTTGTTTTTTGGCTGTGGGAGATTGGTAGAGTGCTGTTATTTATATGAAGAGATGATGTATTTTGAAAAGGAATACACTGTATATTAATCGACCCTTCCTCTCTTCATATGCTGGAGGTGGTACAGGTATCAAGCAGCAAAATTATGACAGGTTTCTTTTATTTTTATTTTATTTAGGTTTCTATTATTAAGGAAACATGGGGTCCTTGTAACTTATGAACTTAAAGGACAGTTCCACTCTCCATTGTAGTCAACCTTATCCCAAAGTTATTTTTTTTTCTTCCTATAACATTAACTACATAGTAGTCCAGTCTGTAGAAACCCTTCAGTCACAATTTTTTCAGTGCTTTCACCCAACTTCAGACTTCACTGCATCTGTCCCGAAGCCCATTTGTACATCTGTCACACCATCTGTTGCACTCGAAATCACCTTATGAGAAGGATGGGATTTCATGCTCTTCAACAGATATTAACCTTGTGTCATCTGTGCTACCAGTGTTGATCAGAGCTAGATGCAAAAGCTGACCAGCAGAGTGGCTGTAATCCAGGCCACCCATAGCCGAGTGGTTGACTTTTACTAGCCTGACACCCCATCCACAGTGTTCTTGGAATGCACTGCCTAAGAAAAGCATGCTTTGGTACTTGGGGAAAATGCTTTTGCACGAGCTCTGTGTAACATGACCAAACACATGCATGCCTCTCAACTGCCCAGATTTTTGCAGAATGTCTAGATTTTTGTCTTACGTTTTTGGTCTAGTCCTCCTAAATTTTATTTTCTGGCAAATTGTTTGACAGATCACGGAGGGAATAAAGATGGAGTCCATCCATCCATTTTTACAAGCCACATCTGACTCTTATAGCAACCTCATGAACAGCTGGTTCCATCCATGGAGTTTTCTAAGCCACTAGGGAATGGAAGTAGATTTCCAGTACCTTCTTGCATATCACTGCCACATACTACATGCAGATGTAAAAGAATTTAAAGTCACCAGTCAACCTACTACATGTTCTTAGGAAGTGTTGGGAAACCAGAGTAGCTGGAAAGAAACCCACTCAAACACAGGGAGGACATGCAGACTGCCCAGCAGGCACCCTAACTGAGAATCAAAGTGTGGGAACTCTTGTTATGAGGTGATAAAGTGACCCATTGTGCCATGTTATTGTAGACGTAAACTGCTGTTAATCTAAGTGATATGAGCACATGACTTAGAGTGGAGTTTTTATGTTCTTTGTTTTGAAGTAGGTATATTTGCATTTTTCTCATGATAGTCTGGCATGTAGCCATGTGTACTATGGACCTCAGTGATATATGATGCAGGGCAAATCGAAAATGTGTTTAAAGTCAAAATCGTTGTTTTGGAAGATAATTCAAAGCCCAAAAGTAAATTAGAACAAATCAAGCAGTTACTACTACTTTTTGTTAGAAAAAATATACCCTTGCATTTAAACATCTGTCTTTGTCATTAGGTGCAAAATTTGACTCCCTTTTGAAATTTTGGCACTTGGCACAAACCGAAAAAAAAAAAAAAAAAGATTGAAAACCCAGAAGAGTGCATCTTGAAGTTCGCACTTCTCCATTGAACTTCTTTTTTGCATGGAGGGGCAAGACTCCCCACCCCACGCCAAACTTTTATATGCCATTTTATTCAGTGATTCTGAAAAAAATATGCTTTTTTGCTATTATCAAGTACTATCAGCAATACTTCCTCATACCTGGGAGTGTAAAATCCCTTTTACCGAAGTCAGACAGAAAATTAATTACCATGCAGCTAGAGAGCATTGATGGGACTCTGTAAGCATTTTGATCTTAGAGTTTTTGAGAGTCTGCTAGTGCCCCCCTGCTTTTTCTTTCACACTTGTATCATACCAAAGGGTCTTTTGCCAACCTCTCCTGTACATCCAGAGTTCAGATATTATAAGCAAAATGGATTAGGCAATGCATCTAAGTACTAGTGCAGTTTAATTTGATTCTTGGTTAGGGCTCTGTTGCTCCTTGTAATCTGGCAGTTCTGTTTGACAGTAACACTCATTTTCTACTCTCTTGTTACCATTATTAGATCAGTTGTTGCAGTTTTTTTTCCTGGAGCTGCACTTTGATAGCGTAAGTAACACCCGTGGGACTCTGCCACTTCTGCACACTCATGGGGCAAGGATTAGCCAGGCCTTCTGATAGGGAGCAAAAATCATGTCTTCTTGGTGTGATTTTAATTAGTTGTAAGTTCACTGTATCATTGTCAAAGTAATATGAACATAAAATGTAAAGTCTGCAGCTGAGAAAGTACTGCTTCTTAGAGTGATGGTAGACTGACTGCGGATTGTGTTACCTGACACTGATGCATATTGCAGATCATCAAAGAGGTTGCATGTTTGTTTGAGGCAGAGCAAAGAAAAGCTGGGAAAGAGATATGGGATAGGATGCTGTGTAAGTCAAATTATCTGTGGTATGATCTCAGTTATTCAAACTTGCGGTAATACAAAATAGTCGACCATGGGATGAATAAGGACAGTCTAACACTAGATGGGATAGGTTAATTCAGGCATCAAAAGGGAAACTGGCTAGGCTTAAAATTGCCCACAAGGGCAGTTACCCTAATACTTACCTATGAACCTATAAGGGATAACTGCATCACTCAGTACCTGGCAGCACCAGTGCCGATGTCGCTAATTGAACCCCAGCTGCCTGGGTCATAGTAAAAGCCCCATCCCTCTGAGCATGGAACTGAGCTGTCATGTTAATACTATTTCATTACTCTTTCAGTTTCAACAGTTTAGACTGAAAACAGTGAATGTTTCAGCAGCATTGCACAGATAAAATTAGAGATTAAATGCTATGGTGTCATAAAGGAGATGAGATGGTGGAGATTAAAGATGGAGATTGTTTAACCTCATCAGGATTTGCCCTAGAAATAGTGGTAACATTTAAAAAAGCTATATCACAAAACAGAAACCAAATATGATCATATGTTCTTAATTGCTTTAGAAAGCAAATATTTGTAATGGATATATGAAATTTCAGAGCTGGGGAAGTAAATAGCACAGAATTTAAATGTTATGGTCTTGCTGTTGGTTATAATTGAAATGTTGTGGCAATGTCCTTAACACCTTAAGTTTTTTTTAACTGTTTCTGTTTTCCACCCTGATTGGCAGACCTTAGTTTGTTTTACAGAAGTCCTAGTCTGACAGTTCTGGATGTCCTGTAGTTTGTCACTTCCTGAATTTTCTCCTTTTTTACCCCCATTATTGAGATGTATAAGTTTGTGTATGTAGTGAGGTATGGGCCCGAGACATAGTCCTTGGTAAGCCTCCTGTTTTTTACTGACCATTGTCCTCTCAACCTAACATTTAGGGTTGTTACAGGAATGAATTGCTTCAGCTCTCACCCTGAAAGCAAGAACTCAGGCCACTGAATGCTTCACAGTAAATCACATTGGGCAGAAAGTGTGTCACCAGTATGGCAGCAAGTAAGGGATGACTGCTGTACTCCTCTACCATACTGTCACGCTTTTTATTATTTCTTTGCCTGTTATTCATTAGTAGGCTGTTTTTTGCCTGTCTCTGTGTTTTATGAGCATGTTGTTGATCATACAGTAAACTCTCAAGTTAACTGGAACTCATGAAACCGGCACTCTCAAGCAACCGGCAAAAAAATATCAGTGAGGTACAGTACAGTTTTCATGTGCTGCACTTCCTGTTTCCCCCACAGAAACATACCTTACGTTTTTAAAGTTTTAGAGTTTTAAAAAGGAAGACAGCAATAAATTCCTTCTCCCCCCAACATGAGAATAAGTCAAACCAAACAAATAGTATAGGGTACAGTATTAGTCAGGCTTATTCGTAATAGTAACTCTCAAACAACCAGAAACTACAGTTATCCGGCATCTACCAATCCCCATGACTGCCGATTAACTGAGAGTTTACTGTATTTGGATTCTGAATCTGTTATCTGGTCCTAGGTGAAAATCAACACTAACCAAGTGCCATCACATCTCATATAGTTTTATGTCAACTTTTAGTTAATTTGTTGTGGTGTCTCATATTTTTGAGTCAACTTTTTGATAATTTATCGTGGTTAATGAGAATGGAGAATGCTTTCAGCAAGCTTGTTCTATGCATGAAGAAGCCACAGAGACTTATTTAATGAAATACAACCCTGGCTCTTGAGTTATAGCAGATGAACTAGTTCAGAACAAAAATGGAAAGGAATGTCTCTCGGCCTGTAAGTACATATCTGTTTTATAGTTGTTGGACATTAGCCATAGTGGATTTTTGGCTTTGCATTTCTTTTTTTCATTTTACCCAGGCAGGGGTCTGAGCAGGCATTACTTGCTTTATTTTATATTATTTATTTTATTCTTACAATAACTTATTAAAAAAGCTTGAGTCAAATCCATTTTTTTCTGTTTGCTTCTTTGGCAAGACTTTTTTTTATAGCCAGTGCTTGTATTTGCATTTATATTTCCCTAGCCCCATCTGTTTGATCATTACAAAAAGCACACAGCTGGGGCTTGACTATAGCCAACTTAAATCATGCAGAGTGGCATAACTAATAAGGCCCCCAGCTGGCAGTGTCTTTGCTCAAATTCCTAACACAGACCAGAAATTACACTCCCCACGTGCCTTTGCATTCAGTGAAATAATATCAGTGTATGTTTTTCCTGCTGTGTGTTACTTGCATGATGTGCTCCAGAAACTACTGCTGTTTTCAAAACAACTACTATTTTTTATATACAGAATAAAAATTCCCAGGTTTTGTTCCTGAAGCCTCATTTCTTAGAATGCTTTCGGCTGTGCGCTGAGTGGCTTATTGTACACATGGATGGTGGACGACCTACACTGTGTGTGCATTGTGTAATGCCAAAGTGAATGTGCATTGTGTAATGCCAAAATGTTTGTGCAATAATGCAATGAGGAATACAATGAAGTGTACTGGACCTTGTGGATGTGTTGATCTGCCTTAACTTAGCTGACAGCAGTGAGTTCAAAGTAGGGGGATGCAGGGAGGGATTTCTCCTGCACAGAATAAGATGTTGGATGTTTACATGTTCAGTTACAACTGATTTTTTTAAATATGTTACACAGAGACTGGAGCACAGATGTGATGTAATACCTTATATTGGACCAACATAGGTTTTGCAGTTACTTAAGCTTTCAAGCTGGAGTGAGCCCTTTGTCAGGAGTTAAGTTACTGATGTTAGGTCAGTGTTTTAAATGTATACTTATGACTAGAAAGAGGTGCATAATTTATTTTCAACTGGCTAGAAACAGAAAACTTGAAAAATGCTAGTGTGGGAAAAATGTGCAGCTCAGAATACATCGCACAGATATACTTTGTGTCTGTATGTGTGTGAGACTGAAACTTTAGTAAACTGGGTCATGCCCTGATGTAAAACCCAAAGTTTGCCATTTAACTATGCTAGTGTGTTATATTATTTACTGTAATATTAATAAGCAGGTTCTTTAAAATTCCACAGACAGTAAAAAAAAAAATAAATAAAAATAACATTCCAGAAATACAGGAGGACACACAAATGTGAACACCAGTGATTTTCTCCTTCACTGTATTAACAACAAAAGGATGAAAAATAAAGAGCTTTTAATATACCTAGTACCTAGTGAGTATTTTATGTACATGCCATTGTAGCAACTTTTTCCAGCCACTAAGATTTATGTATGTATTTTTACACTTTTGGCACATTTGCTTGGAGGTAATTACAAGAATCGTGAGATAAAGAAACAAAAATCCCCCTTCTTTGATCTCCTGCTGTCTCCCACAGGATGTATTTAATTCTGGGTGGCATTTGTCAGGTTCACAGGGGGGTATTAAGGACTAGGAGGTGTAGTCATTTCACTTCTTCTCACTGCTTTAGTAAGGTGAAATGCCTAATGGCTTTAATATTGTCACTGTTCGTGGATTATTTTGCTTACTGGATTGTTTTGTCAGTCAGATAACTCAAAATGTTATTGTTTTAGTTTAAATAACTGCATATTTTTGACTGGCCGTCTGTCTTTCAAATAATACTGGAATACCTGCTTCCATGATGTGACTTCTGCTGTTTTCTATGTTTACTGAAAAAAGGAAAATAAAGCAAATTGCTCCCCACGTCTTGCCATTTAAATGATGTTTTTCTTTAAGATATAGATTGACACATGTTGTTGTGTCTTTCGGCTTTTCCCGGTTAGGGGTCGCCACAGCGGAACTTCGGTCCGCTAATGATTTGCAGTAGATTTTTACGTGACGAGTTGCCAGCCCTGACGCACAACCTTCAGTGAAGGTATGCCCATTCATGCATGTCTCCACACAGAAGACGCTTTAGCTGAGAATCGAACAGGACAACGTCTTACTGTGAGGCGACAATGCTACCGCAGTAGATTAAATCTGAATGGAATTTTGGTATGCTACTAAAAGGAGCAGGTATGTAATGGAAGCCTTTTTTAGGTTTATAAGGAAGTACTAGGCTAGCTGCCCTTTTAAGCCTAACCAGTTTCCCTTTTTGTGCTCAAAATAACCTATGCCATTGGGTTATAGATTGGTCTAGCCATCCCACGGTCAATAATTATATTTACCCATGATAAGAATAACGGGGATCATACTGTAAATAATTTGAGGGGACCCATGTGTGGGATAAAGCATTTAGGAGCTGCCTCTGACCATTAGTAGTACAGGGAGCAGTCCTGGGGTAAATTTTCTGTTTCTCATCCATAGTTCTAAGTTGCACTTGAAAATGGACAGGGATGAACTTTGTTATATGTGGATGGGGAGTCTGTTCCACAACAGCAGTATTCTCTGCTAAATATGCCAGTCTCACTAAACCATTCTGTTGATGTTGCAGAAGATGTTTAGATCCCTAGACCGAGTATTTATGATGCCATTTGACTTCTATCAGTATTGGGTTGGAGGATGCCTTGCATGCCAGACACAGGTCACCCTCTTAGCAGTCTGTAGGATACAGAGTATAGTGAGAGGGCTTTGAGTCGGTCCATGTAAGATATGTTGTTTAGGCTGTGTATCCTTTTAGTAATGTATCTTCTTCTCAAAACAAAACGAGGAAAGTAAAGAATACTGAGGGAAAGTAAAAGAGAGAGTTCTAAAAGTATTCAGGAAACGCTACAGATGCAAGAAAGACAAAGCAAACACAGACACTACAGTTTTCTTGCAAAGTGTTAAGTCTGTACCACCATCATGCCAAGCACCAGTATAGCTCAGGCTTTTCTAAATGTAGGCGCTTTGCAGGGAACTGGTAGCTTTTCCAGCTGCCTCTGTTCCTGATAACCCACTGAAGGCCTCTGAGCTCCCATCAGTGCTGACTGGTGACCTTTTGGCCAAGGCAGCAGTGGTTCCCCCCTTCTCCTGCACTTAGTCAGAAGCAATCACCACAAGTTACTCCACAGGATGGATCTACTCACACAGGACAGGCGAACCCCAATACCTCCACAACTGACAACTCTGAACCTTGCTCCATGGGTGATAGGGTTTAATTCCCTTTAGACACCTATTTTCAAAGGATGTGCTTCAAGTTCTGCACGAGGCCAGAAAACGTACTACTAGGAAAGCCTATGTTTCCAAATGGAAAAGTTTTCCATCTGGTGTCTACAGCCACTGTTAGTGGATGTCCCGGTGGTTTTGTCCTGTCTATGTGAACTGATAAAGAATGGTATGTCCTATTCTTCAGAGAAGGCTCACCTTTCAGCCATCTTGGCTTGTTTGCCTGTATCATCTCCTTTAGCCCTCTAGGTTATAGGTTCATAGGTGGGTACTGGGCTGTTGGCCCTGGGGCCTATATAAGCCTAGCCAGGGGTGCCCTGGCTTTAACCACCCAGGAAAATTGTTTTCCTGTGCCCCTGTTGAGCGGAGCAACGGGGGTGATCCCCGGGGTGAATTTCCTGTTTCCCATCCAGTCGTCAAGATTTTTCTTGGAGTGCTAATGAGGAGCTTCATTTGATATGGATGGGTAGTTTGTTCTGGTGTATGGTGGGTCTCTGGGACGGGAGTCTGTCCCTCCAGCGTGTTCTGTTTGTTGTGGTGATGAGGTTTGGGTCCCTGGGGCATGTGGCTCGGAGGGATTGGGATTTCTTTGGGTGGAGCATGTCCGTTGGCTCGGGGTTTGACATGGCTTTGTGTGTTGGGCGGGGGTTACCTCTGAGTGAGCGGTGTGCGGCGGAGTAAAGCTGGAGTTTTTTGAGACAAAGTCATGGCCTAAAGCTCACTGCCAAGAAGTGCAATGTAATCCCCTTTGGGAAAAATATCATACCCATGAACTACCACATAGGCAGTAGCCTACTAAACACCAAAAGTGTGATAAGAGACCTTGGGACACAGGTGGATAGTAGTCTCTCCTTTGATAATCACATCGCCACAGTAGTCAGGAAATCCTTCTATGTGGTACACCTCATCACAAAGGGGTTCTCCTCCAGAAAAAGAGAGGTCATCATTCCTCTCTACTCATCCTTTATTAGACCCATCATAGAGTACAGTGCCCCATTTGGCATGTAGCTCGCAAGACATCTGCAACAGCTGGAAAGGACACAGAAATACCTCACTAACAAGATTACCTGCCTCAGATGCCATACGCCGACCATCTCAGGGGACTCCAGCTCTGCTCTATCGCATGTCGCCTGCTCCGGGGCAGCCTCTGCCTGACATGCAGGGCCGTGTCTGGCCCAGACCTGGTGGACATGCTACACTTGGGGGGTCCCGGTCTCTCTGGGCCGCACGTGCCGGGGACCTGGACCTTGTCACTACGGTGGACGGAGCACACTGGAGGGATGGGTTCCATCCCGGGGACCTCCCCTGCTCTGGAATGGGCTGCCCGTTCGTGTCGGGCAGAGCTCCTCATTGGCCCTCCTTAGGAGAAGTCTTGATGATCAGATAGATGGTGGGAGGTTCACCCCGGGAATCATTGCTGTGGGTCTGCTTGACAGGATCACAGAGGAATGGTGTTCTTGGGTGAAGGCCAGGGAACACGTTTGGCTGGGCTTGTATGGGCCCTAGGGTTGATGGGCTAGTACTTACCTATGAACCTAAGAAGTCAAGGCCAATGTCAGTGGTCTCTGGCTGACTAAATCTGCAGATGATTGCAAATTAGGAGCTGTCATTAAATCTTGCACTGACACAAATGTTCTCCAGGAGGGGCTGACACAGAAAAACAACTGGTGACAGAACCATGGACTAAAACTAAATGCCAAGAAATGCAATAATAGTATCCTTTGGAAAGTCAGCCATCCCTGATAACTGTCATATTGACAACACACCCCTTAGAGTTGACCCAGTAGTCAGAGACCTAGGAACACACATAGTAAATTAAGCCTTTGACCATCACGTGTCTAGAGTGGTGAGGAAATCATTATATGTTATGCAACTTATAAACAAAGGTATGGCATCTAAGTCCAAGGAAGTCATTGCTCCACTGTATTTGGCATTCATCAGACCTGTCATTGAGTAAAATGTCCCCCTTGGTATGTACCTGTCCAGGCATATCCAACAATTGGAACGTCCACATAGGTTCCTCAGTAAAAGAATACAGGGTGTAAGTAAAATGTCCTATGCAGAGCGCCTCAAGGCCCTATCCCTGTATTTTGTCTCCTACAGGCCTTTGAGGGGAGATCTATGCCCGGCATAGTAGGTATTGTCAGACCCCACTCTGATGGACCTCCTGCATATTCACAAAACAAACAGTACCAGAATTACCTGTTCTAAAGACTTAAACTTTTGCCTGTGATATAAATAGGACCTTCTGGAGAGCTAGGTATGTATCCCAGAGACTACCCCATCTATGGAACAGTCTCCCCATCTATGTGATGCAGAGTTCCTCAATAACCCAATTCAAGTGCAACTTGGACAATTGGATGAAAAACCAGAAATTCATCCCTGGTTTGGCACTTATGTCTCTAATGGACACAGGTAACCTGTAAATGGTTCATCTCCCAGGTCCATGCTTATACTTATCAAGGGTATCAGAACTTGTCAGAGATTTGGGATGCATGGCTAGTCTTAAAAAGGCCCTTGTGGTCGTTAGCCTAGTAAACACCTATGAAACTATGAAACTATAAAGATGAAGATCTATAAATCTGTCCTCTATCTTATTTCCTTTAACTAAAAAAAGGTATTGCAAGAGAGACAAGAAACTGATGGTACTGATGTATGCACTCAGCCAGTCACTTGAAGTATTGTAGTGAATAATAAAAGCGTTCTTTTCTTATTGTATATCAGTAACAGTCAGAACAGCAGCTCTGACTTCTGAGTTTGGATCTGACTAATTAGCAGTGGTCATACGTATTGTAATATGTGACCTGAGCCCAACCCTAAAGTCATCACTCTCATTTTTACTACCCATTCCATCCATCCATCCATCCCTCCACCCATCCATTCGTCCATCCATCCGTCCATCTGTCCATCCATCCATCCAGCCATCTGTCCATCCATGCATCCATCAATCCATTCATTCATCTGTCCATCAGTCAATCAGTCCATCTCTCTGAGCTTCCATCTATCTCTCTACCTGGCCTTCCTTCCATCCCAGGGATGTGTGCGTCACTTATTGATTTTTCATCAACCTCACTAAAAGAATTACAGGCATAAAGCAGATGCCCTATGCTGACCATCTTAAAAAACTCCAGCTATACTCTGTCGCATATCGTCTACTCCAAGGTGATCTCTGCTTAACATACAAGGCCATGTCAAACCCAGAGCTGCTGGACATGCTACACTTAAAGAAATCCCAATCCCTCAGAGCCACACGCTCCAGGGATTTAAACTTTGTCATCACAATAAACAAAACATGCTGGAAGGATAGGTTCCTGACCCAGAGACTCCCCAAACTCTGGAATAGACTGCCCATACATGTCAAGCAGAGCGCCTCTTTGGCCCTCTTCAAAAAGAACCTTGATGATTGGATGGGAGAAAGGAAATTCACCCCGGGGATCACATCAGTCACCCTGCTAGACAGGGGTCCAGGGAAGTAAATAATGTGGGAAGAAATAGCCAGGGAATTGTTATGGCTAGGCTTGTATAGGCCCTAGGGGTGATAGCCTAGTACCAACCTATGAACCTATGTGACATGCAGTACTTTGATGAATCCATATATTCAGTATTCTGCTCCATGTAAGTTAAACAATATGTACAGAATTTCTAAGGACAATTTTGTTCTGTCTTGCAACTCACAGATTGATTCTTTGGTAAAATCAGCTGCATAGTCACATAAGAGAGGAAACCATAGCTCATGTGCACATCCATTGCCATATAGAGTATCTGCGTATAGACAGGCTTGGGAAAAATACACAGTACCTCTGCATGGTGCTATGGATTCATGAGCTTATTTCAATTTAGAGATAAGCTTGGTGAAAGTGCGTAGATCATCTGCCCAGACTATGGACTCAGTGACTTATTTAATGTGCAGAGTCCAGTAACAGACTGCCATAGCGGACCAGTCATTGTAGTTCTGGATATACTCCCAATTCATAGAACAGTAGCAAGGTAAAACAGCTATTTTGTCATGGCTTTACATTACTTCTGTTTCACTGTCTTTATTTATGACTCTATTGAAACTTCTCCTTGACCTTTAACAGTTCCGTCTTTGTAGGTAGTCATGCGTGGTTTTAAGTGATGATTTATTTATGTTTTGCAACCCCCTCCCCCAAAATTGTATTAGACTTCAGGCTGTTCCCTCCTTTGCCATGGTTGCCTTATTTCCTTTCCAGAGTACCTCTAGACATAACTTCACAAGGTAAATCTCACAACTCCTCTAGAAGTCTGCTTCATAGTACTCACATGTAGTACTGGAGAGGGAGCAAACTGATAGGCATTGCAGACCTTGACACAGAGAACCCTCATATGTACAGCAGCTGATCCAAATCCCTATCTGTGGGAGCAATGTGTGCAATGATGTCATGTCATAATTTCCATCCCCATATTTAGTAGGCCAACTGCATGGCTCAGGGTCTCTACTAGAGATCTCACAGACAGTGGTTTCCTCTAAAACACTCCCCAGGGTAGGAGAGTTGGCTGCCAGCCACCTTATCCTATCTCTTCACGCAATGGAGTCGTCTCATGAACTGAGGTCACTGGCACTGTAGAGGGGTATCCTGCTTTTGTGCCGTCAAGCTAGGAAGAGCATTTTTTTTGGGGGGGGGGGGTGCAGGATTTAATTTGGGAGCTCTAAAACTGGCGAACTAGATCCAAAAAGTGCAGAATGGTCTCATTCCAAAATCCATTCCATTTTCTAAGTTCTGGAGAGTGGATGATTGTCCTGAACATGGAGGATTTCTGTCTTCATATTCATCTTGATCACAGAAAGTGTATACTTTTTATGATAGATCACTTAGTTTTCTTTTTTTGGTCTCTGTTCTGCTGTGAAAGCGTTTACAGTGAATATGGAGGCTTGAATATTAGTGTTAGTCTAAGCATGTCCTTTTCAGCTGCTTCCCAGAATGCAGAATTCAAAAGAGCACATTCACAGAAGGACATGTATTGGATGATATGTTAATCCAAGGTCTCATCTGCCTTAGTTGGTGATAGCTCAGATGGATGTAACAGATCACACAGTGATCAAAAAGAGGAGGGGAATTTACCTGGTGGCCTGCACAAATTTCCTTATTTAGTAGGAACTGCATCCTGAGTCTCCTGTGAAGTGAGTACATTGTTCTAGTCAGACTAACCAATCAGCAAAGTATAAATAGAAATAACTAAATCTCAGGTTCTTCTTTCATGTTTCATAATAAGCCCATTTTGTTATCATGCCTCTTTTTTTCTCTAGGAACAAAAGAACAGCCAATATATTTATTTTTATGTTGCACTGCATATCCCCTTGCTCTCTGTATATAGATTCACTCTTCTGTTCAGTGAAACCCATAACCTGTGTTAGGAAAAAATGGTCTGGTGACATTTCCGAACAATTTGAAAAAGGGCAGGCTGTTTCCTTCCCAACAATAGCAGTAAATAACATGGCTGTGTCATTTGGGTATATTAGAGCCTGAGGTATTTATTATTATGATTATTATCAGGCTGAAGCTATAAGGTCTTCACTGGAAGGTCAGTTTCATGTGAATCCTAGCAAAGTTCAGGATATAGACTTAGCATTACAGACCTTGTGGTATTTCTTATCAAAATGACTGGTACTGGTTAAAACTAAATCTCACTGATGCGGTACATCAGCAAGCTTCTAATAACACATTTGCATCCCTTGTATAGCAAATCAATGAAGATCAGATTATGAGCCTCTTTCCTTCCTGGGCCTGTCCTTGTATCCCATCTATACACCTGAAAGGAAAGACATTCAGATGAAGAACCCTAGCCATCCTAGTTATTATTAGTTATGAATAATAGATGGTAGTATCTGATTGGATGCTAACATAATGTCATATACAGGTCATGAAACAGACTTGTATCACAGCACATTGCACTGCTTCCCAATTTGTTGCCAGTCCTCGGGCCTGCAGGTATTAATGGTAGCTGTCTTTTTAGTGTTATGTAACAAGAAGTTCTTGTATGCATTTTCTTCTCTTCCACTATTTCAGAAAGCTCAGCCAAGAGCCAAAGTTGGCAAAGCTTTGATGGTTTCTTTGTTGCCCAGACGACTTTGGTTTCTTCTGTTGCTGTGTCTGCTTAGTGGCCAACACTAGGAACATTTACTGCGACCAACTTGAATTTGTGGTTATCATCCCCTCCCCATCACTTCAGTTTGTGTCCATCTGCATGTGTGACTACACCAGATATTAAGCTGCCTAAAGTGTGGTCCTCTTTAAGCAGTACTGGACATTATTACAAAGGGTCATAAGCCTTCAACAAAGAATATATTTGAATGTAAGTGGAAGACAATTTTTTTATGAGCCACAGACCATAGAGTGGCCCTAAATTCTATTGACTTGGTTTTCCTGGGCTCAAGAAGCACTATTAAAAATAATTCCAGAAGGGAGTTTTCATATGAGACCTACCCAGACAGTGGTGCCACCTTGTGACCTAAACATTATTTTAAAGACATTAACTCCAATCATTTAAACCGACATTTTCCAAAGGCTTACTGCTTACCCCATGGAAAACCTTGTTTTAGCAGTAGTGACACGTTAGTTATTTGTCATATTTACAAGATCTGGTATCCAGGCCTGTTGTACACTCTCCATTCCTTTTAGACAGAAAGGCTTTATATACTAATTCTGGGTTAAAATTATAAACATGAAGCATCTGTTTCCTCAAATAAAACTATCCAGATTCTAATCTTCATCTCTCAAATTAGTCACTGAATTTTGCCATCACCTGCAAATTTGTGTGACACATACAAAAAAATCTCATTATTATACAACATGCCAGCATAACACTGAATAAAAGAAATGCCACACTAGTGAACTGCTTCATGTTGATCATTGCTGCTTGAAGCAAACATAGAGACATGCTGCAGCTTGGTGAGTGTTTGCAAATAAGCATTTACACACATGCAGTAGTGTCTGCATACACTGCATCTTTTTCCAACTTACTGAGCTCTTAGAGGGTATAAGAACACTTACTAATCAGTGACACACTACACAGCAGTACATCATTAGATTGTTTAAAAGAAAAACCCTCACAACATAAAGTGTGTGTTTTTCCACACAATAGATATTGTATGCAAGTATTTAAGTATTATACTGTGCAGAGATTTTATTTTTGCTGTAAACACGTGCATGCATACTCGCTCATTCATGCATGCGCACACGTGTATGAGAGAGAGAGAGCACAACTGAGAGAAGCTGACAAATGGAGTCAACACTAGTAGAAATATAATTTTCTTATCTCTGATAAAGAAGTGCAGTTCTTACTTCCATTTTCCAGGGTAGGTAGAAGCAACTTACCTGGTGTTAGGTATGATGTGCTGCACCCATGGAATACTGAGTTACTGCTGCCCAGGACTGCTCAGTGGGTGACAGGTGTTCTTCTATCTAAGTCAGTAGTAGCTACAGGTGCTGTAGCTAGACTTGTTGGTCCCACGGGCGATCACCCCCAGTTTGCCGTCTGCCAGTTGAGGATCAAAAAAAGTGCTCTCAGATTTGAGGACAGAAGTTTCTTTGATCTTTGTTAAATCATGTCAAACACCTTTGCTAAAGTCTGGTATACCTTGCTATAGTTTCAAGCACTTTAACACTGAATGACTGACTGATGCCTGTCATTTAAGCAGCCCCTATGCCTAAGTGGTTACTGATTCTACTTGGAGGAATTGATTGGACCTCAACAACACTGACAGTCACACTCGTTAACAGCTTGCAGGCAGGGCAGTTGCCCGCTTCACTGCATCCTTGCTATGGCTGTCATAATTGCAAACTTCAAAACAAATTGGAATGGGGTTGAACCAAATGGTGAAACTAGTACTTCAGATTGTGCCTTCCAGAAGCTCATTACTATAATCAGTAGAAAGACAAAAACCTCATGAAATAGTACAGTAGTAGATGTGGTCCTCACCAGGTACCGTCTGCATATTTCATATGTGAGCATAATGGTGTATCCAGTGGGAGATCCTAATGCTAACTTCAGCATATAGCAGGGAAAGTCACTTTTAAACCACACTAGAACAATGACCACTAGGAAAGGATTCTAGAGAATATTCCTTATTGACCTGTGTGCCACAAACTTGACCACTGTGTTTAATCTTCCCACTACATATCAGGTCATTGAACACTTCTGCAGAGCTTTTTTGCATGTCCTTAATGTAAGTATGTGCGTGTATTATAGATTTCTTAACAAGTTATATTTTGCTAAAGATAGTTTCTGGAAATTGAAGAAGGGGCGGGCATATTATGTTTTTTTTCCTGGGAACTTTGAAATACATACAGAAGAATAGTGCAAAGAAACAGAGGACTGCTTTAACTACTATTTTGTCTCCCATTCTAGTACCATGAAGGAGCAATGAAAAGTTATTAGCTGAGTGCTAAGTCCTTATCCACTGCTAACTCTGAAGAATTTACATTATCTATTTTACTTCTACAAATGAAATGATAAGTGGTTGGGCCGGATTCACGAAGGCTTGCACGGAGTCTAAGAGTAGTATAAGCCGGCAGACAGCCAATATGTCTGCCGAGCGATCCAGCAACAGTCGGCAGGGGTGTGCATGAGAGCTCCTAAAACTACTCTTGCACGGACAGTGTTATGTTATGCAAATTACCTCATTTGCTGCTGAAAGCTATGCAAATGAGGTAATTTTGCGATCCAGGAAACACTAACCTGTCCGTGGAAGAGTAGAGTTATTTTCAGAAATGTACTCTGTTGGTAATGGAGTACCATTCTGCAAATAGCAAAACAGAGCTATGACAGCTCCAAATAAAGGATGCATCCAGTTGAGGAAGCATGCCAATGGCCAAATATAAGGACATTGGCATTTTAATCTGTTGAAAATTAATAAAAAATCAATTTTTTTCCCTGATCTCCGATGTTTAAGCGTAGCACAGCACCGCGCAAACGTGCGCTTTAAAAAACAGAAAAAAAAGCCAAAAATAGGCATTCTTATTAAAAATATTCTTCTGCCATGCAGGTGAATGTCAGGCTGAAGACAACATGGCTACTGAGTAGTGGTTGCTAAGGGGGGAAGCTCAGTTTGAGAGATGTAACCAAGCATTAGTAGGCAATCCTATGCAAATGAGGATAAGGATAGTGAATCCCAGTTTTCCCTGGCATGTGAGCCATGTCCCTAGAGTGTAAGTGTAGGAGTAGGGGACTAGTAGAGTAGAAGATAGGTGACATCATGAGGGGGTACGTATGAAAGACTGTAAGCTCATTGGAGCAGAGTGACTTATGATTGCTGTGAGTTACTCAGAATTGGAAGAGGCGTGTCTACAGTTGTCTTAACTGAAACCCAGAAACCGAAGGTGTACGCTGTGGATATCACTGAATTTTCTTGAAAATGTGCTTACATCGTGTGGGCGTGTGCGCACATCTGTAAACCCATCTAAGCCTGTGTGCAGGCGTGTGCACCCACCTAAGCCTGTGTAAGCCTGTGTGTGCGTGTGTGCACTTGTTTGCATGGTGCTGCCCCCTGTGGAAACAGAAAGGGAAAAGGAAGGAAAAGAAGTAGTAGGAAGTTAACCAAGGAGAACTAGCAGAGCTGCCAGGTAAAATCAATCAGAATCAGCCAATTACACAGGCAGTACACTAGCCCAGCCCAGCCCAGCACTTAAAACTCTGCAAACAACATTCCTCCATGTTTTTCTCAGAAACACTGCAACACTGCAGTACACAAAGAGAATGAAAACTTAAAAAGCTTAACTCAGACAAAAAAATGTTAGGGGCTGCCATTGCTATTATAAGGCAACATGTGCAAGATGCTGAGGGTGGTGCCATTGTGAATGCTGCTGAGCAACCCACAGTGAGAAGACGGAGAAGAGTGTACAGACCCAGGGTAACCTACCAGGGGCTACATGAGCTGGAGATAGTGGAGCGCTATAGAGTGGACAGAGACCTCCTGCAGCAAATTGTTGAGCTGTGCAAGCCACGCCTCACACACAGAACCAACAGAGGGGAACCCATCCCAGTGGAAACCAAGGTATGTGTTGGCCTAAGAATACTAGCAACAAGTACCTTCCAGAGACCAACTGGTGATATGATGGGGATTTCACAGGCATCAACATCCAGGGTACTGCACCAGTTCCTGAATGCCAAGTTAGCACATGTCGGTGATCATGTATATTTCCCCAATTCCCGTGAGGCACTGGCCAGCAATATGCGTCTCTTCCAGCAAATAGCGGAATACCCTGAGGTAGTGGGTGCAATTGACTGCACACACATACACATCAAAGCACCAGCTGGTGAGCAGGGTAGGGCCTACATCAACTGCAAGGGCTTCCCCTCCATCAACTGCCAGGTCATGTGCGATGCCCAGGGCATAATACTGAATGTGTGCGCTGGCTGCCCTGGAAGCTACCATGATTCCTATATCTGGCATCTGACATGGCTGTACCAGACATTTGCCAATGGGGACATCCCTGACGGTCACCTAGTGGGGGCTGCTGGATACGCACTGGAGCCGTGGCTGATGACACCCATCAGAAATGCACACACACCTGAACAAGAACTCCATAATGAGGCACACGCACAAACACAAAATGTAATCAAGCGTGTGTTTGGGATGCTCAAGTCACGGTTCCGGTGCCTGGACACATCTGGTGGAGCCTTGCAGTACTCACCAACTACATGTACCCAAATTGTCATGGTATGTGCCATGCTACACAATATGATTCTGTGAAAACAGCTGCAGCAGGAACAGCATGGGGCAGGGCCAAACAGCCCCCCACCATTGCGAAGACCATCACAGGCACAGCATGACTCGGAGGAGGAACAACCTGAGCCTGCCCCAGTAGGCAGAAGGAGGTGTGCCCAGTATGCCTTGTCCTTGGCAAAGAGGCAACGCATAACACATACACTTGGGCTCAGTAGGAACCCTGGAAATGATACCTCTCTCTGACTCGCACATAACATAAAAGGGATGCCTAACTTGACACTACCTGTTTTCAAACATGTATAGCGAGTGTACTATGTGCATCTGACATAGACAGCCCTGCAGCACCACCTGATGCATGATTGCCATGTTTTAAGCAATATAAAGCAGTGCTAAGCAGCTTTTACCACTATTTTGTATATGTAAACAAAATTGCCCGCACTAACTAGCGCGACATCAGGCAACGTTGAGCAATGTTGGGCAAGGTCGGGCAAAGTTGAGCAAAGTCAGGTAAACATGCTCATATTTGCTGTACTGTTCTTTAAGCAGTCTGGTCTGCATAGCATGAAAATAAAAAGCAGTGACAGGGCTCAAACCCAGGATATTGTGCATTATAGTCACAGTACTGAACCACTAAGCCATGACAGCATTACACTGGCACAGACACAGCAGGACAATTGTACACTAATGCAAACACAAAGAAATGCTGTATCATGACCCTAAAGAGGCATATGGGTAACCTCCCCCACAGGCCTATGCAGACAGAGAACAGCAGGCCAGGTGGTGTGATGTGGGTTGGCTAGGCTATGAAGTCGCAATCTAATATACGTGACATTGGATGCTAAGACCCGTAGTACAGTAGTATGCCTCAAGCCAGTACGATAGGCAACAATACAGACTGAAATGGTGTACCTTACATAGCAGTACAGGCCTAGCAAATGTGTATAAGTGTCAGGTGAACCCCTCATCCTATGTACACCCACAGTAACAATCAGGTGTGCCCCCAGGTAGAAATGTACAAAGAATAGCTATTCCTCCTGTATGTAGAAATTTTGATGTCTATGCAAAGTATCTCATGGAAGCTCTGCAGGCACAGCATGATCCCTGTTGAGTTATGACACAAAGGTGAGCCCTGCAGTAAAAATACAACTTGATTTTCCACACACATATAGTATAAATTTGTATACCGGGCGTGCTCACACACTTCAACAAATGTAGTGGATTTCATTCAGCAACACACTGAAAGGTCATACTGGGCATGCTCACACACTTAGGCTATGTCTGAGTACAGCAGTGGGCCACACATATCTGGCAGTTGCATGTTTCACCCCAGGAACCTGTCACTATTCACCAATCCTGCCTTGTGCACACAGTTATATGAAAACAGACACATGTAATATATTGGAACCCTGTCATAATCAAACTATGTACCACAAGTACTTAAGTTGTTCACAGAAAGTGAAACAGCAAAGAAGATCAATAAACCTGCAATCAGTATCATCAACAAACAATGTGCACTCCAAATATTATCCAGTCCATGTTCTGGCAAAAGAATCTGTGAAGGCATCCATAGAGAACCATGACGCTTCCTTCCGCTATGTCATAATTAGCAATGTACATGCATATATGTCCTGAGTCAGTGCAAACTGTGAATGACTGACATTGCCAACATCCTGTCAGACAGGCCTATACATACATACATACCACCCTCACACTGACAAAAGTCCCTATCATCATACCTGGAGACTGTGAAAGCACAGATATCACATATAGAATGGGTAAACAGCTCCTTCCAAACCTGAAAACACAGCGTCTATGGGATTACATTGTTTCCCTAGCTGTGTCATAAGTGAACTCCAGAACAAACAGAGCCTGCTCCTGAACAGTCTGTTGAGACTTACCCTCTGTACAGGATATGAAACTGTTGAATGTGTTACAGCAACGTTTGACGCACTCCACAAGTGTTGGTGCACAACAGAACATGGGAACTATTGTCTTATAAGCCTATTAAGCCTGATCTGCAAGGCCATGGAGTCCATCATGATGGAACTCATAAACAGATCTATTGGGAACCTACAAACACCCAATCCTACCAATTACGGTTTGGTCATGGGCAGATCATGGTTCCCAAACCTGCTAGACTGTTTACAAGGCAGTCACCCAGGACATACATCAATGAAATGAGCTACACACATCCCACATAGACCTTGAAAAGCCCTTTGCCAACATCCCAGACACATGTTGTATCCACAAAATCAACAACCTGTGCATAAATATGTCTGTCATCTGATGGATTGCCAACTGGGGCACAGATGGATCACACAAGGTAAGAACTGTGGTCTCCTGTACAAGCTGGTAACAACTGCTGTCCCCCATGGCTCAGTCCTGGGACCCCTCCTGTCTGGTGTATACTTTTCAGAAATACAGTCAAACACATGAGGGCTATGTTTAGCAAAGTTCGTGCCAAAAAGTTGACATAATCAATGTTTGGGACAACAGAGACATCCTTAAAAAGGGTCTCAGTCAGACAGATGTGGTGTCAAAAGTATGTCCTCGAGCTACAGTCATACAAATACCACATAGGTGCCAACACCCTAAATATGGAGGTGATAATAAAGGATCTATGGACAAATGTGGATAGTCATCTGTACTTCCAGAAACACATTCGCAAAGTGGTCAGAAAATCATGCTGTGTGTTCCCACAAACTGCCAAGGTCTTTGCATGTAGGTCAAAGGAGGTTCCCTCTGCTCATCAGTCATCAGACCCGTCAGAAAGTACCGCAACACACCTGCGATGAATCTGACTAGGCACCTTCAGCAGCTGGAAAGCCCAATAAAGTACCTCAACAGGAGGATTACTGGCCTCAAACAGTTGCCCCATGCAACAAGACTGAATTTAACTCAATCTGTACTCTGTTGCAGACTGTCTACTCAGGAGATCTCTGCCCAACAAACATGTCCATGTCATGGCAACACTCAGATCTGCTCTGAGTTACAGCTCAATGACACTAAATATGCAGACCCAATTGATATTGCCAACATCCTGGCAGATAGGATCAGTGTTAACCTTACCCCCCTCTCACCCATGAAAGAGCACATCTCTATAATGGAAGACTGCAAAGTTGCTGTCATTATGGCTGCACAGGTAAAAAACACTCTCCAAAGCCAGTATCACAGCATCCATGGGACCAGATAACTTCCCAGGCTGTGTTCTACACAAACTATGGAATGAACAGGCACCACACCGTTGTACCATGTTCAGTCATAGCCTCACCTCAGGCTTTGTGCCTGCTGAATGGTGCACAATGACAGTTATCCCATTACACAAGGGTGGAGACACCACAGACCCCAGGAACTAGCGCCCCATTAGCCTGATGAGCCTGCTTTGCAAGGCCATGGAATGGATCATCATACAACTTATAAAAAAAGACATTGGTAATCTCCAAACTCTGGACCACAGCCATGTTGGGTTTGTAAAATGCAGATCATGTCTCCTAAACCTGATAGATGACATTGAAGCAGTCACCAGAACCGTAGACATGGGTAAAGTGTTTCGCACAACCTATGTAGATCTTGCCACGGCTTTCAACACCATCCCACACTCTGGAATTATAGATAAACCCACTAAACTAGGTATAAATTGCTATGTCACAAGATGGGTTGCCAACTGGCTTACTGACAGAACACACACTGTGAAAGTAGCAGACTCCAAGTATGACTTTGGACCAGTGACGAGTGCAGTACCACAGGGCCCAGTTCTGGGTCCTGTCTTGTTTTGTATCTACTTCTCTGAAGTAAACTTTAACATGGAAGGTCTGTGGCTAATGAAGTTTCCAGATGACTGCAAACTAGGAGCCATAATTGTAAATACTAAAGATGTGGACATCCTACAAAAGGGCCTCACTGAGACAGATGGCTGGTGTCAAAACCATGGGCTCAAGCTCAATGCCAAAAAGTGCACTGTCATCCCCTTTGGTAAAAACTCTGTAGCCATGAACTATAACATAGGCAGTAGTATACTTAACACTGAAAGTGTGATAAGAGACCTTGGGTCACAGGTGGACAGTGGACACACCTGTGATAATCACATCCCCACAGTAGTCAGGAAATCCTTCTATGTGGCACACCTCATCATAAAAGGAGTATCATGCAGAAAAGAAGAGGACATTGTTCCCCTCTACTCATCACTCACTAGATCCATAATGGAGTACAATGCCCCTTTTGCTATGTACCTCACAAGATATGTAGAACAACTGGAAAGCCTGCAGCAATACCTCACAAAAAGCATTAGCGGCCTGAAGTACATGCCATACACAGACCATCTCAAAATGCTCCAGCTGTACTCTCTCGCATATCGCCTACTCAGAGGTGATCTCTGCCTAACATACAAAGCTATGTCAGACACAGAGCTGTTGGACATGCTCCGCATAAAACACTCACAATTCCTCTAATCTTTGGCCCCAAAACCACAAGTGAAATACAAAAGGAAGGGGTGTATCCATTTACCTTATGGATACCCACACCTTCAGGTTAGTGGCACAGCATGAGGCCTTGGAGACCATGCAAGTGCAACTAACATTGGGCAAAGCTGCTTATCAGATTGTAGCCTGCTACAGATCACCTACCTTGTCTCAGGAACCTCACTCAGTATTCCTGAGAACAGTGGAAAATATAAAGGTCCTATCAAACACCATTATATGACGAGATTACACCTACCCAAACACCGAGTGGGAGAATTACTTGTGTACAATGTCCTTTGCCCAATGTTTCCTAGAGTTTAAAAACTCAAACACCCTGGAACAGCTGGTCACCACACCCACTAGAGGTGACAACATACTGGACCTGATCATCACCAACATGGGGTACCAGTGTTCCACGACAGAGACAAACCCCTCGGTGGTAATATCAGATCATAAAGTAATCACACTGGACATCCACATCCCAACCCTCCACCCCAGTCAAGGAAACCACTGTGAAGACATTTTCAAAAGCAAACTGCACACTTCCCAAGACCAAAGTGGAAAGTTCCAAAGCTCCCTTGCTATAGGATAATGCTATACAATCTTCCAAATCATTTATAAGTGCATTCTATGAGCATCTACAGGGATGCAAGGATCCAGACATGCCAAATAAAACCAAGATGCACTCCTCCAAAATCAGGTGGTTGTTGCCCATAAATAAGCTATACAACAGAAGGAGGAAACGAACACACGACAGAGCAAACTTCACAAAAGGAAAGGCATCACTGATCATTATTAGGAAGACACAATGATCGCTCATAAAATAATGCAAGGCCAGTTTCTAAAGACAAATTGCCAAGGAATCCAAGAATAACAACCACAAATCCTTCGTTAGCTATACCAAACATTTAGGTGGCAACTTCCAAATATGCTGTCAGCTACTGACAAATGGCAAGAAATACACTGAACCAACTACATTGCCTACATCCTGGGGGACAGGTTCAGTGCAAACTCCACCGCCATCACCCCAAAAGGGCCTGTGTCCATCCCAGAAGAATGCAGAGCCCCAGAATTCATGGACATGCAGGTAAAGACAGCCCTCTCCAAAGCTAAGAACACAGCATCAATAGGACAGGATGGTGTTCCAGGCTGCATCTTACACCAGCCCCAAAAGGAACTACACACTCACCTACATTCACTGTCCATACTCAACCTTACCATAGGCTACGTACCCAAAGAATGGCATACACCAGCAGTCATCCAGCTCCACAAAGGGGGTGCCACAACAGAACCTGGAAACTATTGCCCTGTAGGTCTACACAGCATGGTCTGCAAAGCTATGGAGAAAATTACCATGGAACCCATAAACAGAGACATTGGGGACCTCCAGACACTGGGCTCTACCCAACTTGGCTTTGTTAAAGGCAGATACTGCCTCCTAAACCTAGTTGACTCATTTGAAACAGTTACCAAGGACATAGATGGAGGTGAAAGTAGTCCACACAGCCCACCTGGACCTCACTAAGGACTTTCAACACCATTCCCCACTCTGTCATCATGGACAAGCTTACCAGCTTGAACATTAACAGCTATGTCACAGGATGGGTGGGCAACTGGCTCACAGATCAAACACACAAGTTCAGAGTTGTGGGTGCCATGTCCGACTATAAACCAGTCACAAATGGCATCCCACAGGTCTTGGTCCTGGGACACCACCTGTTCAGTAGATACTGCTCAGAGGTACAGGCAAGCACAGGAGGAGTATGGCTGAACAGGTTTGCAGATGACTGCTAACTGTGGTCCATAATCAACTGTACGGCTGACACAGACATCCTCCAGAAGGGTCTTACAGAGACAGATACCTGGTGTCAAAACAATACCCTCAAGCAGAATGCCAAAGAATGCATAGTCATCCCCTTTGGATAAAACAAAGTGCACACAAATTACCACATAGGTGGTAATCCAGTATGTCAGGGAGAAAGTAATTATGGGCCCC
>NC_056725.1:964381183-964414349 GCF_019279795.1 Protopterus annectens
CCTCAAACATGTTCTATTTATTGTTGTGATGATGATATCCCTAGTGCATGTGGCACAGTGAGCTTGGGTTTACTTCAGATAGAGCGTGTACATCAGTTCTGCATTGGACATGGACCTGTCTGTTGGGCAGAGATTGCCTGAGTAGACAGTATGCAACAAAGTACAGATTGAGTTAACTTTAGTCTTGTTGCATGGGGAAACTGTGTGAGGTCAGTAATCCTCTTGTTGAGGTACTTCTGTGGTCTTTCCAGCTGCTGAAGGTGCCTAGTCAGATTCATCGCAAGTGTGCCGTGATACTCTCTGATGGGTCTGATGACTGATGAGTAAAGGGAACCTCTTTTGACCTACATGCAATGACCTTGGCAATTTGTGGGAACACATAGCATGATTTTCTAACCACTTTGTGAATGTGTTTCTGGAAGTACAGATGACTATCCACAATGTGTCCATAGATCCCTTATTATTACCTCCATATTTAGGGTGTTGGCACCTATATGGTATTTGTAAGACTGTAGCTCGAGGCCATAATTTTGACACCGCATCTGTCTGACTGAGACCCTTTTTAAGGATGTCTCTGTTATCCCAAACATTGATTATGACAACCTTTTTGCAGTCATCCACAAACTTTGCTAACCATAACCCTCGTGTTTTTGACTGTATTTCCGAAAAGTATACATCAGACAGGAGGGGTCCCAGGACTGAGCCATGGAGGACAGCAGTTGTTACCAGCTTACAGTCCAACAGGGAGACCACAATTCTTACCTTGTGGGATCTATCTGTGCCCCAGTTGGCAATCCATCAGATGACATACGTGTTTATGCACAGGTTGTTGATTTTGTGGATACGACATGTGTGGGATGCTGGAAAAGGGCTTTTCAAGGTCTACATAGGCCGTGTGTAGCTCATTTTAATGATCTCCTGGGTAACTGCCTTGAAATCTGTCTAGCATGTTTAGGAATCATGATCTGCCCCTGGCCAAACCAAAATGGGTAGGGTTGGGTGTTTGTAGGCTCCCAATAACTCTGTTTATGAGTTCCATAATGATGGACTCCATGGCCTTGCAGATCAGGCTTATTAGGCTTATGAGACTATAGTTCCCATGGTCTGTTCTGCACCAACACTTGTGGAGTATGCCAAACGTTGCTGTAACCCATTCAACAGTTTCATATCCTGTACAGAGGGTGACTCTCAGACTGTTCAGGTGCAGGGTCTGTTTGTTTTGGAGTTCACATATGACACAGCCAGGGAAACCATGTCATCCCATAGACGCAATGTTTTTAGGTTTGGATAGAGCTGTTTAACCATTGTATATGTGATTTTTGGGTTTTCACAATCTCCAGGTATGGTAATGGGCCCTTTTGTCAGTGAGAGGAGGGTAAATATGTATGAACCTGTCTGACAAGATGTTGGCAATGTCAGTCATGTACATGTATTCATTTACACTTTGCAAAGATTCAGAACATATATCAGTTTACATTGATATTTATGACATAGCAAAATAAAATTTCATGGTTCTCCATGGACTCTTTGGTAATATTTTTGCCAGAACATGGATTGGATAAAGTTAGGAGTGCTCATTGTTTCTTGATGATACAGATCAGAGATTTATTGATCTTCTTTGGATTTTCACTTTCTTTGAACAACTTAAGTACTTGTAGTACATAGTTTGATTATGACAGGGGTCCAGTATATTATATGGGTCTGTTTTCATATCACTGTGTGCGCAAGGCAGGATTGGTGAATAGTGACAAGTGTCTGGAGTAAGAACTGCAACTGCCAGATATGTGTGGCCCACTGCTGTACTCAGACATGGCCTAAGTGTGTGAGCATGCCCAGTATGACCTTTCAGTATGTTGTTGACTGACATTTGCTTTGTTTGTTTAAGTGTGTGAGCATGCCCAGTATGACCTTTCATTATGTTGCTGACTGAAATTTGCTAAATTTGTTTAAGTGTGTGAGCATGCCCACTATGGGCATATATACTATATGTGTGTGAAAAATCAAGTTGGTTTTTACTTCAGGGCTCACCTCTGTGCTGTACATCGACAGGAAGCACGCTGTGCCTGCAGGGCTTCCATGAGTCAATTTGCATAGACTTATCAACATTTCTACATACAGGGGGGGACAGCTATTATTTGTACATTTCTACCCGGGGTGGGGGCACACCTGATTGTTACTGTGGGTGTATATAGGATGAGGGGTACACCTGACACTTATAAATATTTGCTAGGCCTGCACTGCTATGTCAGGTACTGCATTTCAGTCTGTACTGTTGCCTATCATACTGGCTTGAGGCATACCACTGTACTACAGACCTTAGCTTCCAATTACATGCATATTAGTTTGTGACTTCATAGCCTACCCAACCCACATCACACTACCTGGCCTGCTGTTATCTGTCTGCATAGGCCTGGGGGGAGGTTACTCATATGCCTCTTCAGAGGGCATGATACACCATTTGTTTGTGTTTGCGTTTGTCTACAATTGTCCTGCTGACTGTCACTGTTAGGTATGTGACCCCCCCAGTTGGTATGTGTGAGTGACTTAAGTTGTGTCTGTTCCAGTGAAATGCTGTCATGGCTTAGTGGTTCAGTACTGTGACTATAGTGCACAGCAGCCCGAGTTCGAGCCCTGTCACTGCTTTTTATTTTCCTGCTGGGCAGACCTGACTGGTTGAGGAACAGTAAGGCAGGTGCGAGCGTGTTTATCTGACTTTGCTCGACTTTGCCCAACAATGCCCAACGTTGCCTGACGTTGCACTGGTTAGCGTGCACAGCTACGTGCAATTGTATTTAAATATGCTCAATACTGGTAAAATTTGCTTAGCAGTGCTTTATATTGCTTAAAATAGGGACTCATGCCTCAGGTGGTGCTGCAGGGCTGCCTATGTTGGATGCACATATTACACTCCCTATACATGTTTGAAAACAGGTAGTGTCAAGTTCGGCATCCCTTTTACTGTATGTGCGAGTCAGAGAGAGGTGTCATTTCCAGGGTTCCTACTGAGTCAGTGTATGTGCTATGCGTTGCCTCTTTGCCAAGGCTAGGGCATACTGGGCATGCCTCCTTCTGCCTACTGGGGCAGGCTCAGGTTGTTCCTCCTCCAAGTCATGCTGTGCCTGTGCAGGCCTTGGCAATGTTGGGGGTCTGTTTGGCCCTGCCCCATGTTGTTTCTACTGCAGCTGTCTCCACAGGATCATATTGTGTAGCATGGCACATACCATGACAATTTGGGTACATGTAGTTGGTGAATACTGCAAGGCTCCACCAGATGTGTCCAGGCACCGGAACCATGACTTGAGCATCCCAAACACACGCTCAGTTATGTTTCTTGTTTGTGTGTGTGCCTCATTATGGAGTTCTTGTTCGGGTGTGTATGCATTTCTGACGGGTATCATCAGCAACGGCTCCAGTGTGTATCCAGCATCCCCCACTAGGTGACCATCAGGGATGTCCCCACTGGCAAATCTCTGGTACAGCTGCATCAGATGCCAGATGTGGGAATCGTGATAGCTTCCAAGGCAGCCAGCACACACATTCATTATTATGCCCTGGGCATCGCACACGACCTAGCAGTTGATGAAGGGGAAGCCCTTGCGGTTGATGTAGACCTTACCCCGCTCACCAGGTGGTGCTTTAATGTGTATGTGCGTGCAGTCTATTGCACCCATTACCTCAGGGTATTCTGCTATTTGGTGGAAAAGACACATATTGCTGGCCAATGCCTCATGGGAATTGGGGAAATATACATGCTCACCAACATGTGCTGACATGGCATCCAGGAACTGGTGCAGTACCCTGAATGCTGATGCCTGTGAAATCCCCATCATATCACCAGCTGGTCTCTGGAAGGTACCTGTAGCTAGTATTCTTAGGCCAACACATACCTTGGTATCCACTGGGATGGGTTCCCCTCTGTTGGTTCTGTGTGTGAGGCATGGCCGGCACAGCTCAACAATTTGCTGCAGGAGGTCTCTGTCCACCCTATAGCGCTCCACTATCTCCAGCTCATGTAGCCCCTGGTAGGTTACCCTGGGTCTGTACACTCTTCTCCGTCTCCTCACTGTGGGTTGCTCAGCAGCATTCACAGAATCACCACCCTCAGCACCTTGCACATGTTGGTTTATGATAGCAAGAGTAGCCCCTAACATTTTGTCTGACTTTAAAGTTTTTAAGCTTTCCCTCTTTGTATACTGCAGTGTTGCAGAGTTCTTGGGAAAAAACAGGGAAGAATGCTGTTTGCAGAGTTTAAAGTGCTGGGCTGGGCTGGGCTAGTCTGCTGCCTGTGAAATTGGCTGATTCTGATATATTTCACCTGGCAGCTCTGCTAGTTCTCCTTGGTTAACTTCCTACTACTTCTTTTCCTTCCTTTTCCCTTTCTGTTTCCGCCCGGGGCAGCGCTGCGCAAAAACACGCACATGCTGTGTGCACATTTGCAAAAAATTTCAGATATTTTCACAGTGTGTACTTTTGGTTTCTGGTTTTCAAAAAGAACTGTACACATACGTCTTGCAATCCTGAGCAACTCAGGGCAAACACAAGACACTGTGTTCCAATTAGCTTACAACCTTTCTGACACACTCCCTCATGATGTTAACTATATTCTACTCTACTACTCACCTACTCCTACACTTACACTCTTGGGACATGGCTCACATGCTGGGGAAAATTGGGATTCACTATCCTTATCCTCATTTGCATAGGATTGCCTACTAATGCATGGTTACATCTCTCACACTGAGCTTCCCCCCTTAACAACCAATACTCAGTGGCCATGTTGTCTTCAGCCTGCCATTCACCTGCATGGCAGGATAAGCTTTTTAGTGAAAATGGCTATTTTTGGCTATTTTTAAATTATTTTCTTGTTTTAAAGCGCTGCACATTTGCACGGTGCTGCGCTACACTGAAACATCGGAGATCGGGGGAAAAAAAGTTAATTTAAATCATTTTAAACATTTACAAATGCCAATGGCCTTATATTTGGCCATTGGCATGCTTCCTCAACTGTATGCATCCTTTATTTGGAGCTGTCATAGCTCCGTTTAGCTGTTTGCAGAACGGTACTCCGTTATCAACGGAGTACATTTCTGCAGATAGCACTAATCTTCCACGGCAGGTTAGTGTTTCCTGGATTTAAAATTTACCTCATTTGCATAACTTTCAGCAGCAAATGAGGTAATTTGCATACCATGACACTATCCGTGCAAGAGTAACTTTAGCAGCTCTCGTGCACGCCCCTGCTAGCTGTACCTGGATCGCATGTCAGACATATTGCCTGTTTGACTTCTTACTCTACTCTACAACTCTGTGCAAGCTTTTGTAAATCTGGTCCAGTGTATTTCAAAATGTTTCCCCCTGAGTAATGTATTTCCTCATTGCAATGAAGCATTAAATGACAACATTTTTTTGGGGGGAGGCTTAACTTCAAATATTACGCTAACATGCTCTTGAGTAACATAATATCTGAACAGTCTCACTCAGATTCTGTGTAATCCTGAAAAAATGTAAACTGTACTCTATGTTCCCAGGTTAACATCACATCCAGTAACCCAAACATATGCATCTATGTCCCCAGAAACCTTTCTTTTTACTTATGTTTCTACTTCTCTGTTCCTCAGAAACATCTGCCCCACCTACCTACTACATTCAACTCCCCTGCCAGATGAAACAAACTCTATGAAAGTGTATAATCCCCCCATTATACATTTATTTTCCATCACAGTCATCCTTGGTGGGAGGTCTATACATACCAGTGTAATTCTTATCCCCTGTCACATTCCCATTAACATTATGTATCTTCCAAAACTTGCCTTTTTTTTTCTTCCTGCACTGTCACATTTATTCCTTCTTTACTTCTGCATAATAACCCTCCCTACCAATTTTTTTATAACTTTTTCATGCTCAGATTTATACAATGTTTCTTGTAAAAGTGCTACACAGATCTAATTTTTCAACATAAATGTTAGGATCTGCTTTATTTTCCTTAAATCAATACATCCATTAACATTATAGGACATAAAACTTAATGTCATCGTTTCTGATTTTTTGTTGACATTACCTTTTTGCAATTTTTATGATTGTCTATCCCATCCCGGATTTTGGGGGAGGGGGGTCCTTTTCAAGGTTCCTATATACATAGTCTGCAAACATTTTCTATTTCTTTGATATCTTCTATTAACATTCTTCTTTTAAATAGTATAAGCATGGGCTACCAAGTACAGAAACATTAAACAGAACTCCCTTCCCTCCGTGTCCATAACCTGACAAATAAAACTATATACAATGGCAGTGAGATCGAAACTGTTCATGACAAATCTTTATTATTCTCATCATTTATGGACTCTTTCAGGCTGACATTTTATCCCTTTTATTTCTCCTGCAAGATAGGACAGTGTTTTTTACCAAGGTTGTTTGTTTTATTTACATTAGCATGTCTTGAACAGATTGATTCATCTGTTCATCTGTTACATGTCATCTTTCATTCCCAATCTCTCTGCTATATCCTTCTCAGTTATTGCATGTCGCATGCCACCAATCCCCTCCCCCAATACCAACACTGGCAGCCTTATCTATCTATAATCAACTCTCATGTTGCACTAACTTTACTTGAGAGATCCACTGCCCACCACCCACTGCCAATGGACTATTATTTCCATTAAGTTCCTCCTGTGCTTAACCTTTTGTTTCCTCACTGGTAGTGCGACCCACCTCACATGACGATGCTATACCTTTTCTGGGTACCAAGCGAACACCCTAACAATTTAATTATCTTATCTAATGGCTTTAACTAAGTAGTCTCAAACCTTGTCTAAGATATCTGGCAATCCTTCACATTCACTTAGTTTAGAGACACTTTCTTATTATTTTGTGCATCTCAATGGCCTTTATCATTTCTGGATCTTCCCTTATCCACATGTTGCCCATCTGTTTCTCATACTTGCTAAAAGCACGTACCATTTCCCAAATATGTCCCTTCACTTGTATGGGGGAGAAGACAACAAAGAGAAAAAGTGTGAGAAAGAAACAAGAGAAACAAAAAAGAAAGGAAGGACCTCCCCCTTTGCCTCCTTTATATGTTTATAGTCTTCATCTCACTCATTGCTCAGACAGTTAATAAATAGATCATATATTTATTAAATGTCTCATTCTATGGCTTATATCAATCCAAAAATTATTTTAATATATGTTAAGCACTTTCATCTATAACAAGCAACCAGAGTTCTTCACAACAAAATATCATATATCACTAATACTAATCATGATCACAGTCATATACTACATTGAAAACAACATTCAATAAAACATAAATGAACCTTTGAAAATGGCCCTGACATACCATATAAACCTCTAAATAACAATATAAGACCATATATATGATAATCTAATTGATTTAATGTTGTTTTTTCTTTTTATTACAGATCACAACTTTGCAACTCAATGTTTTAAAACACTGGCTATACTGACTGAGTCACTCAAACCAGGTGTAACTCCTACAACAATCTAACCCTTAACTAGAGAGCTCCTTATTAAAAGATTGACTAGGAAAAGATCTATAAGAGCCATGAAGCCTAACAAACGTGGTAGAGTGGCCATTATTTTTGTTCTTGATTATGGGGGAAGAACATTTAATATATTCAACAATTCCAAACAACATTGCCCTGCATCTACAAATTAAATATTTATAGCATACAAAATGCTTGATTTGTATTTGTATAATTTGTTGTTTAGCAAATGTATCTTTACTGACACATTGAAACAACACTGAATACAAAGTATTCAAACAAATGTGTTTGAAATTAATGTAATCCAACACAGTTAAAAACATAAAACAAAAAAAGAAGTTATGTACTCACCATAACGTTCCATGTTGGTAGTCCATCTCACCCTTCATTTTTACATATGGGTTCGGAGCCGATCCTCGGCTCCGACCCAGCCGATTTTCAAGCTCGAAGACTTCTGGTTGGCTTGTGGCTAAGTACGCATCCCATGGTGCACCATTGCAATCCCCAGATCTTGTTTGCTGTTCACTAGCGATAGAAAGAGATAGAAAGAACCCCTTAACCAACAAACCAATACTAAAGGGTCGCCAACCAAGAAATTTATAATATTACCTCCAGATCTTCCAGGATGGGGGCAGGAGGGAGGGTTGGTAAAAATGAAGGGTGAGATGAACTACCAACATGGAAAGTTATGGGGAGTACATAACTTCTTTATGTTAAGTAGTCCAATCTCACTTTCATTTTTACATATGGGACAGCATCCCTAGCGCCTTATTCTTGGGTGGCTCATTGGAAGATACTCCTGAGCACCATGGAGCCAAAGGATGCTCTACCCCTAGAAGCCAAATCCAACTTATAATGAGTAATGAAGGTGTGAGGGGTAGCCCACGTAGCTGCTGCACAGATATGATCAATTGGTACCCTGGTTTGGAAGGCTGCAGAGGTAGACAGAAACCTGGTAGAGTGAGCCCTGATCCTGTGGGGTAATAGACTGCCCTCCGAGCTGTAGATGAAAGCTATGCAACTCAAAATCCAGTTAGACAATGTCACCTTAGAAACTGGTAAGCCCAATCTGGAATCAGAAAAGGAAACAAACTGGTCTGACTTCCAAAATTCTTTGGTCCATTGCAAATAGAAATGCAGCTGTCTGTGAACATCCAACTGGTGAAAACGGTATTCTGCTGCATTACTATGATTGGGAAAGAAGACTGGAAGCTCAGTGGACTGGTTCAATGTGGTAGAAGAGCAAACCTTGGGAACAAACGAAGGATTGGTATGTAAAGAGAAGTACAGTTGTGTACACTTACCATAAATGTAGATGTTCAAGTGTATTCACTGTTGCAGTCATTACATTTGGGTAATCTGCTGGCAGGTTGCCCTCAGCCAGCCTGAATTCCAAAGTCTTGGGCCCTGCGTCAGTTGCTGTCTCCTCTTCCATGACGTCAGGTTGTCAGGGGTATAAAACATGCAGCTGACGACATTTTCTTTCATTTTTCTTGCCCCCGATGTCAGGTGCCCCCAAAAAGGTAGCAAAAAAAAAATATATATATATATATATATATATATATATATATATATATATATATATATACACATGCATCAATATAAACTTTACCTTCATCTACAAGCAAATACACCACATAGGTTGTAGAAGATAGAGAAGGAAAGATAAACTCCAGAATGACAGGGGGATGGCGGGAGGGTAACCTGGACTGCAACAGTGAATACACTCGAACATCTACATTTATGGTAAGTGTACACAACTGTACTATGTTCTTCATGTTTCACTGTTGCAGTCATTACATTTGGGTAGAATCCCAAAGCTATGGTTGGGAGGCTGGAGCTAAACAGCATTAGGAGTGGCTATAAGGCCCTGCAGAACTGCAGTGGCAAAGCCTGCCCTGGATTTAGAGTAGAGAGGCAAATGATAATGCTTTGTAAAGGTGTGAACAGAACTCCAAATAGCAGCCTCTAGAATGTCTTTGGTTGGTACTCCCCTGAGAAAGGCTGCTGAAATAACTGCAGCTCTGGTGGAATGAGACCTAATGCCGTTGGGCAAGGGTTTACCATGGTGTAAGTAGCAGAAACGGATGCAGTGGCTTATCCACTTTGAAATTGTCTGCTTTGAACTAGCCTTGCCTTCTGATCCTGCAGTATATGTCATTAGTAGTTGCTCAGTTTTTCTTAGAGCTTTAGTCCTGCTCAAGTAGAATCTTAGCTGTCTGTGTACGTCCAAGGAATGCAGACTTCTCTCACCCTTGTTCTGTGGATTTGGATAAAAGGCTGGCTGGTGAATTGTTTGGTTAAGAGCCACACTGGAAACCACCTTAGGCATAAAAGTAGGATTTGTCCTCAGAGACACCCTGTCTGAAGTAATTGCTAGTAGCAGAGCTGTTTTCCATGATAAGAACTTTATATCAGCGGTAGCAGCTGGTTCAAATGGAGGCAGGGTGAGCTTTTCCAACACATAATTGAGGTCCCATGCAGGAAATGGTGATCTTCTAGGAGGCCTTAAATTTTTGGCTCCCCTAAGATACTGCTTTAGTAAAGGATGAGAAAAGATTGGTGGCTCTGTATTGTAATGAGCTGAAATGGCAGAGGCATGGATTTTAATTGATGAGAAAGAAAGGCCTTTGTCAAGCATCTCAGTTAAGTATTGCAATATCTGAGGAATATTTGGTTCTGCTGTATCAGTTCCTTGTGCTTGATTCCAAGCACAGAATCTCTTCCATTTGTCAGCATAAGATTTTCTAGTACTAGGCCTTCTGGCTTCCAAAATGACATCCATCACAGTTTTACTGAGAGGTGTTGTTTGTATGATTACATGATTAGCCATGCTGCCAGGTTCAGAGTCTGTAGTTGATTGTGCAGGATCTGATTGTTTTGCTGGGACAGTAGTTGAGGTCTTTGAGGCAAGGTCCATGCTGGGTAGTGAGACAAGTTCCTTAGGATTGGGTACCAGTATTGGCGGGGCCAGTCCGGGGGAATTAATATCATCTTTAGTTTCTCTTGTCTGACTTTTAGGAGGACCTTGGGGAGAAGAGGCAGAGGAGGAAAGGCGTAAACTGACAGGTTTTTCCAACTGAAGGATAGGGTGTCCACTTTCCATGCTTGTCTGTGATAAGTCCTTGTGCAGAATCTTTTCAATTGATAATTTTGAGGAGAGGCAAGTAGATCTATGTCTGGGATCCCCTATTTCTCTGTTATCATGCTGAAGACTTGTGGATTTAGTTTCCACTCATGAGGATCCATAAGGTTTCTTCTTAAATCGTCTGCCAGAGTGTTTTGTTTTCCTGGCAGGAATTGAGCTTGAAGATGTATTTGGTTGGTCAAAGCTGTGTCCCACAGTGCCATGGCTAATCTGCAAAGGGGGTATGAGTGTATGCCCCCTTGCTTGTTTATATACCACATGACTGTGGTGTTGTCCGTCTTTATCAGTAGCTGTCCTGGATGAAGTAAGTCCTTGAAATCTGTTAGGGCATTTTGAACAGCTAGCATCTCTTTCTGGTTGATATGTAGATGCATTTGTTTTGGTGTCCATGTGCCCTGAGTGCATCTTCCTGCCATGTGGGCCCCCCAGGCATAATCTGATGCGTCTGTTGTTAAGGTTTGGCTGGCAGGAGGTAGAGTGAAGGGCCGTCCCATGTTTTGGTGACATACCTTTGCCCACCATAGGAACTCCTGTTGCAGGCATGGAATGAGAGGAATCATTGTTTCCAGACTGTGAGAATGTTGACTCCATAAACTTTTTAGGTACCATTGAAGTTTCCTCATATACAGTCTTGCATATGGAATCAGTAGGATGCAGGATTCCATGAAGCCCAGAGCCTGCAGAATTTGTCTTGCAGAAGACTGGGTTTTTGTTGTCATCAGTTTGAAGTAAGTAGTCAGTTGCCTTTGTTTGTCTGGCATGAGGTAAGCCATCTGGGCAGTTATACTCAAGCTTGCACCCAGGAATGTTATCTTTTGAGAGGGTACCAGTTGTGATTTCTTTTTGTTTATTGTGTACCCTAGGCATGTTAGAAGCCTTTTCACAAATGCCAGGTGTCGAAGAAGAGTGTCCTTGTTTTCTGCTTGAATGAGACAGTCGTCCAAGTAAGGATGTAAAATGCAATTACTGGTGCCATGTACTTTGTAAAGACCCTGAGCGCAGTAGATAAGCCAAAGGGCAGTGCAGAGAATTGGTAATGCATTAAGCCAGCCTTGAATCTGAGGTATCTTCAGCATGATTGTCTTATTGGGACATGCACGTATGCCTCTTTTAGGTCTAAAGTCACCAGCCAAGCTGCTGCAAAGTTAGCATTTTGAATTTTGGAATGTCCAGGTATGTGTTCAAAATAAATAAATCCAGTACTGGCCGCCAGGCCTTGTCCTTTCTGGGTACCAGAGTAAAAACCTTGTCCTTTTTCCTGTTCTGGTACTGTCTGATTGCCCACATATCCATGAGGGACGTAACCTGTTTCTGTGCCTCTGCCCATTGATTTTTTGGCAGATCTGGCCAGCCATTTGCCATTGGCAGAGTGTGAAAATGGAATCTGTATCCCTGTGATACGATGTTTAGTACCCACTTGTTCTGGGTTATTAACTGCCAATTTTGAGCAAAAAGTACTAATTTTCCTCCTATGGGTGCTACCAAAAGATAAGTGCTTGGTGTAGGCAGAGGGAAGTCATTGGGATTGCTTTCTGTAGGTTTGCGCTTTATCTCCTCCAGATTTGGAGGTGGAAGCGCCCCATTGCTTTGACCTGTATGAGTTTTGCGCCTGGTATCTGGAACCCTTAGGGCATCTGGATTTGCCCCTTTGAGCTCTGTCTGACACAGGAAAGGACAATTTTTTTGTAGGCCAGTGTCTACTGAATCTTGGTGGCTGCACTTGTAAGAAGTCTTTAACAGTTTGCATAGACTTAGCTTTGTCTTCCACTTTCTTTAAAACCTCTTTTGCCTTAATACCAAACAGAGAATCAAGCTGTAAGGGTGCATCTAGCAATTTAGCTTTAACATGATCAGGCAAATTTTGTTCTTTTAACCAGGCATGCCTCCTCATCACAGATCCAGTAACTGCGGCCCTGCAGGAGGCCTCTAAGGAATCAAAACCACATTGCAAAGTATGCTTTCCAACTTGTTCAGCTGCATGCAATAATTCCTGCAATTCTTTATTTTCTGCATATTCTGAAATCAACATCATTTTCTGTTTCAGCAATCCCTTAACATGTTGTTGGTACTTAAGCATATGAAATTGACAGATTAAGGCCCTGATTGCCAAGGTTGCAGATGTATAAACCTTTTTTCCCCATCTGTCCAGTGCCCTTGAATCTCTGTCAGAGGGGGTAGGATTTTTTGCTTTTGAGGCCTTAACTCCCTTTGGACCCTGTGAAATAGTTTCAGGATCAGCAGCAGGGTTTCTAAATAAAAATTTATGCGAGTTAGGGACCCTGTAATATCTGTCAGGCTTACTGGGAGCCGGAGGTAAGGAGTCAGGGGTCAAGCTTGACTCTGAAAACACATCATCCACAGTGTCTAACACAGGGGGAATGGCTAAAGGCCTGTGCTGAGGGAGAAGGAAATCTTTGATTCTGAGAAGTCTTGACTCTCCCAGTGAAAATTCTCCCTCAACGTAGGCAAGGTTTCTCCAAATGAATAATCCTCAGGAGGAGATGCAGATGGAATAGACTCCTCAGCATCAGAATCCTCATAGGGAGGTATAGATAATTCCTGATTAGAAGAGGAATCAGAAGAAATAGAAACCTGATCTGAAGATTCATAATCAGTGTCTTGCCTAGGCCTCTTATCTGGAGGGGGATGGGTACCCCTGATCAAGATAATAAGGTCTTCAACCATTTTGATCATTTGTTTTTTTGGCATAGAGGCCTGTGCATATGGCTCATGCGTCAGTTTTTTAGTTTTAGAAGTTGCTTTTTTCTTTAATTTTGCAGCTGTCATCGGTTTGATATACAAATGTTGAGATCTGAATACACCCTCAGAAGCCGGTGCCTGCTCAGCAGCTCCGGACCCATCCATGGGAGATACATCCGTTGGTCCAATACCTTGAGTATCTTGCGGCATGCCGGACTCCACAAGGGTGTCGGTAGAGGCCAGCAACTCAAAAGTAGCGGGTATCGGGGGCTGCAAAAGCACTTCACTGAGTACCGGCGAACTGGTGACTGGCTTAGGAGAAGCTTCGTCGTCGGTTTTGGATCTCGACTGCCTTTCTCTTTCCTTTTCTTTGCGTTTTTTATGTACTCCGTAGTCGGATTGCTATCCGACGACATTTATGGGTAGTTAAATCGGTTTTCAAAATACTTTGATGCAAAAATATACCGATGCTTAATTGTGCGTTGGTTAAATCTAGCACAAAACCGACAGCCAGGCACGTTGTGATCAGGGCCTAGGCAAGGAATACAGTATAAATGGAAATCCTTATGAGGTATTTGCTTCTCACAGGTAATACAATTATTAACTTTTTCTGACATTGGTAAAAAGCAAGAAAAATGTTTCCCCATGGGGTACTTACCTTTAGTGAAGACGTCGGTTCTGAAACTCAAACATTTCAGTAGTCGGCCGACCGGCACTTGCAAAATGCTTCTGCTTCAAGCATCGTACGGTAAGAAAGACTAAAGAAAATGGTTTTGGCTGCATGTTTTATACCATTGACGACCTGACGTCATGGAAGAGGAGACAGCAACTGACACAGGACCCAAAGACTTTGGAATTCAGGCCGGCTGAGGGCAACCTGCCAGCAGATTACCCAAATGTAATGACTGCAACAGTGAAACACGAAGAACATCCCTGTCTTTATGAAAAACTAAATAAGTTGGCTTAACAGACAGGGCATGTAGCTCAGAAACATGTCTGGCTGATATAATAGCTACCAAAAACACAGTCTTCCAAGACAAGTCCTTTAAGGAAGCTGAATGAGATGGTTCAAAAGGAGGGGATGTTAGTTTGGACAACACAAAATTTAAATCTCAAGAAGCCACAGGTTCCTGTAAAGGTGGTCTCAGCAAGGTGGCTCCTCTCAAGAAAGTTTTACATAACTTATGTGACATAAGGTTAACATTGGGAGATCCCAAAAAAAAAAAAATGTGAAATAGCCACCAACTGTACTTTGATGGTGGCTACGGCAGATCCCTGCTGAAAAAGCTCTGAAAGGAATTCCAGAATTACGGGAATGGGAGTGGTGTATGGATCCACTTTCATTTTCTGTGTCCAAATAGAGAACCTTTTCCACTTACTGTCATACAGCCTTCTGGTTGATGGTTTATGTGAGGATAAAAGAATATGGGACACTGATGATGAAACATCATGAAGCCTGACTAGAGATGGAACTGGATCAGCCAAGCTGTCAGTTTGAGGGTGTGGAGAGAGGGGTGTAGCGAACCCGAATGTGGGTCAATAGATCTGGAACAGGATCCAAGGATCATCCGGGAGAAGAGGCTCAAGTTAGGGAAACCAGACCTGACGAGGCCAGTAAGGAGCAATGAGGATCAACTTGCTTCCCAGTTGGTTGGCTTTCTGTATCACTTTAGGGATAAGAGGGAATGGAGGGAAGGCATAGAGAAGTCCTGTGGGCCAATCGTGTACCAGAGCATCTCTGGGTGCTTCCCCCGGAGGGGGAATTAGGAAAAAATAACCGCTGCACTTGGCATTGACTGGACTGGCAAAAAGGTTGCAGCAAGGTTGTCCCCATATTCGGAAAATCTGTTCCACTATTTCCCATTTCAGAGCCCACTCGTGGGGCAGCAGGATTGCCCAGCTCAGCTTGTCGGCTATCACTTTGGTTGTCCCCGGAACGCGCATTGCCACCAGAAAGCGCTGGGAAGAAATCGCCCGTTCTCAAACTCGCATGGCCTCTCGACAGAGTGGGTAAGATCTGGTACCGCCCTGTTTGTTGATATACCACACAACCGACATGTTGTCCGATTGTATCGCAATCGTCCCTGAAGGAAGAAGGTCCTGAAGTGCTTGCAACGCAGAAGCACCGCTCTTATCTCCAGAACGTTGATATGCAGATGAGCCTCGTGTTCTTGTCATGTGCCATGGACAGTCCTGCCCAAATAATGCCCCCCCACCTGACCTGGGAGGCATCTGTGGTCACAGTGGCAACAGGTTGGGCAGGCACAAAGGGAGCTCCCATGAACAAGTTGTTGACGGCTATCCACCAACGAAGGTCCTTTTTGCATGTTTCCATCAGCAGAATAGAGTGATTCAGCGGTAAATATTGGAACGACCTCTGGGAGAACAGGAGCCATTGAAAGATTCTCATATGCAACCTGGCTAAAGGTATTAACAGAATGGTTGAGGCCATCATTCCAAGAAGTTGAAGAATCCACTTTGCTTTTACCTTCCGAAGTGGGAGAAGTCACTGAACTTGTGAGATGAGGTTTTGTGCTCTTTCGGCAGGAAGACGAACTGTCATATCCACTGTGTCTACCTCTGCGCCTATAAACATCACAGCCTGCGAGGGAGTAATGCAGATTTTTCCCAATTTATGGAGATCCCTAGTTGAGCAAAAAGCTGGATGGTGGTGTCCCAGTTTTGAAGAAGTAGATGCCTGGTGGGGGTGGTCAGGAGCCAGTCATCCAAATACGGAAACACCTGGAATCCCTGACGTCTCAGGTGAGCTGTCACTAGTGCCATACATTTGGTGAACACCCTGGGGGCTGTGGTGAGACCAAAGAGCAGAGCACAAAACTGATAATGGCTGGCTCCCAGCCAGAAGCGCAGATACCTCCTTGATGCCTTGTCCATTTTTATATGGTTGTAGGCATCTTGGAGATCTAGAGAGCACATCCAATAGTCTTTCCCTAATGGGGAGTATCAACTGTAGTGTTACCATCCGAAACTTGTCCTTTTTCACAGATTCGTTTAATCTGCTGATGTCTAATATTGGCCTCCAGTCTCCAGTTTGTTTTGGGACTAAAAAGAACCTGGAGTAAGTTCCGGATCCTATCTGGTCTGCTGGCACAGGCCAGATGACTCTTTCTGAAAGCAACTTGTTGATCTCCACAGTTGCCTGATCCTTGTGATTGGGTGGAACATCTGGGATCTTCTTGCAAACAAATGGTGGAAGGGAAAAAGGTATGATATAGCCTCTGGTAACAACTCTTTGCACCCACTTGTCTTGGGTTATATTTAGCCAGGCTTCTGGATACAAAGAGATGCGACCCCCGACTGGCCCCAGAGAAACGCAGTTGGGCCCCACATCAGGAGCGCTGATAAGGCCACCCTCGAAAGGAACCATGGCCTTGCTGATATTGTGGACCATCCCTGCCTCTAGGGCGACATCTACCATATCCTCCTCCTCTGCCTCTGAAGGAGGATTCACTCTGTGTGTCTGGAAAAGCTCTCTGGGACTTTTTGAACCACATCTTACCTCCCCTTTGACCTTTGGGGTATGGTCGAGAGGGAACGGTAAAATGGACTCCCATGGCAGAAAGAGTCTTTCCTTCCTGTTCACACTGAGTGAGTGTATCTTTCACCTTGGAACCAAACAAGGAGGAACCATCAAATGGGGCGCTGGTGAAGGTGGACTTAAACGGCTCCGCAAAATTACACAAGCACATCCAGGAGTGGCACCTGAGGGCAACTCCTGAACCCGCTGCTCTGCTCGCTCCATCAGCCGCATGAGATATGAGCCGCATGGAGGAGTTAACTATGGAATTTAGGGTGGACAACTGAGCAGATATTCTATCCGGGACTCCCTCAGGACAAGCACCCTGTATGGAATCTCCTAACTCCTTGAGGAGATCCCTCTGCAACCTCGTGAAATGGGTAAGATAGTTCAGGGATCGAAGTGTAAAGGCCGCTGAACTAAATACATGCTTCCCATATCTGTCCATCTGTCAAGACTCCTTGTTTGGCGGATGAACAGAGGAAGAAGTTTCCGCCAACTCCTTCTTCGTGGCTGCCGCCACCACCATGGCATCTACGGGAATGCCCTTAGACAAGAATTCTTTTCCAGGAAGGGCAGATAGGAACTTATTTGGTCCTCTAGGTACTAGCTCCATGGCATCGGGAGTATCCCACACCTTCCGACTAACCAGATCCATGAGCTCGTCGAAAGGTGGAGACACCCAAGAGGCAGAGGGCTGAGACCCGAAAGCCTTCAGGTACACTGACTTCTCATCAGAAGGGGTGACAGTGGGCCAGTCGCACCTCTGTTTAAGGATCTCTAGAATGTCCACAAAGTAGACATCATCAGAGGATGACTTAGGGGACCCCTCCGACTCATCGAGGTCAGTGTCCAATGTCAGAGACTCATCCTGGGAGTCAATATGCTTCCTCTTGCATACTCTCTTCCGCAGGGGCTCCTCAAAAGGGCCTTCTAAGGATGCCCCAGAAGAGTGGGGACCACCAGCCGGTGGCTCCTGAGGCTGTGGGTCCCTGCTGTCTCCGAAGAGATTAGGGACTGAGACCAAAGTGGGAGCCTTGGGGGTAAGAGTGCTTGTACCACTGGCAGGGGCTGTAGATTGTGAAAGCACACCCCTCATCACCTCAAAAGCAGATCGCTCTGGCTCTGAAGACCGTTCCTGCTCCTAAGAGACACAGGACAGTGCCGAAGCCAGAGCCATCAGCTCCGAGACAGATGCAGGGTCCGAGCTCACCCTGGCAGACACACCGAGAGGAAGGCTTGGAACCAATGAAGATCGATTCAAACCCTCCCCCTCGGCACTGACAGAAGAGTTTCGGTCCCTGGACACGCCAAACGTGTCGAAGCCGAACTCAACTCCAATGCAACAGCAAGACGTCGTGGTCTGGGCCCAAACAAGGTATGCAATTATTAACTTTTCTGACATCGGGGTCTGAGAAAAAAAAAGTTCAAACGGGTACTTAGGCCGACCGCGAACTGCTTCTGCTTCCGGGCCGCACGGCAAAAAAGACTGAACATGGCGCCGGGCTGTGTCATTATCTATACTCGCCTGCTGGCGTCAGAAGAGTAGTTTACACAAACCGGCACGGACCAAGACTTTGCCCATCTGTGATTACTGCAGCTGTATGCACGATGAACATCTGAGGGTTCTTCCGTTGGTAACAAGCACTCCAGCTCCAAAAAACCAACATAGCTCGGAGGAGGAATCACGGATGGAGACAAGACTGGTTTGAGTGGCTTCAGAGCCAATTGGGTCGGAGCCAACAAAAACTTAGGCAGGGCAGACAACTTGAGGAGTCTCAGTACTACCCTCTCCTCATCTTCTGAAAAACTCCTGGAAGACCTGGAAGAAAAGGTTGGGGATCTCGACCTAGCAGGCACTGGAGATTTGACCATCAAAGAGACTGGTAGGGACTCTACAGACTGGCTCCAAGAAGCAGAGTCAACTATTTGCAAGGATTCAGCAGTCGGCACTGAAGTATCTGTGACCGAATCCAAAACCACAGTGCTCTCCTTCGGCCCCGAAGACTGAGGAGTCGAGGAGGCAGGTTTTATTAATTTGGCAGATGGCTCCGAAACACTAGCCGGTGCCAGAGAAGGCCTTTTTGAACCTTTAGATTTTTAGTCAGATCTTGACTTCAAAGACTTAGACGAAGAAGCCGAAGAACCAGACAAAGCTTTCTCAAAGGTTGGCTTCAAAAGACCCCTGAGTATCAGTTTGTTCTTTCTCTCCTGCAACACTCTAGGAGAGAAAGCATGACAGAACAAACGTGATTCTTGCAAATGGATGGCTCCCAAACAGTATGCACAGCTACTGCGGCCATCAGTCAAAGACATTTTCTGGGAGCACTTCATACATTTTTTAAACCCAGAGGGTTTGTGCTCCTTGCTATCCTTAAACACTGCAACCCACAAGCAACGAGAGGGAGAGGGAAAGAGAAAGAGAATGACTGAGGACTAGGTCCTCTAACTAAAATGGGCCTAGCCCTGCAGAAGAATTACATGAGGATTAGGTCTTCTAAGTTAAATGGGCCTAGCCTGGTGTAAGATAGAAAACTAGATTTTCCACTAAACAATAGACAGATTCAGTCACACAGGAAAAATTTTCAATAAAATACAGTGGAAGCAACGAGGACTAGGTCCTCTAAGTTAAACGGGCCTAGCCCTGTGATGAACCAGGTCTTCTAATTCAAACAGACCAAGAAGGCACAACACACACACACACACACACACACACACACACACACACACACACACACACACACACACACACACACACACACACACACACGCTCAAGGATAACAAATTAACAGTTGTAAGAATTTAAGACTTTAGCGGGTCCCCGCTAAAGACCACCAGTCAACAATAATCGCTTGACAGGAAAATAATCAATAGGAGACTACTAATACTAGTCACACAAGGCCACAAGGCAATTTAGGTAAATCCTAACTGTAAATAACAGGAAAAGGCGAAACCGCCAAAACTAACAATTTAGGTAAAGCGCAATTGCGCCTAACTACTGGTACACAGGATACCACTAATACGGTCACACAAAAACCACAAGACAATAAAGATAAATCCCTATAATGTATATATTCAATAACTATGCAAAAAAAATACTAGAATAATGAAAATTGCAAAAACTTAGCCAGAGCCAAGAGAAGCACATCCGAACTCATCGACGCAGCAAACGAGATCTGGGGATTGCAGTGGTGCACCATGGGATACCTGCTTAGCCACAAGCCAACCACAAGTCTTCGAGCTTGAAAATCGGCCGTGTTGGAGCCGAGGATCGGCTCCGAACCCATATGTAAAAATGAAGGTGAGATTGGACTACCTAACATCAAAAAGTTTTGAAATAGTTGTTTTTGCAGAGGGGCAAAAATCCCTTTTTACCACCCCCCCACACCCCATGGTACTTATATATACCAACTCTGGGATCACACTACAGTGGGGAAAAGGGAAAATTCACAGTCCCCGCTAAAGCCCGATCCGGCACATGAAAAGACTGATGATTTAAGATCTTTACAGTGTTTCAATTACTTTAGACAGTCTTTTCATCGTTCATACAGGTGCATGTACAAAAGCATGAATTATACTCCAGAAACTATATTACGGTGTCCTTATATTCTTAAGGTAGACAAACCAATAATACCTTTTATTTTTTGGTATACTCAAAGGTTCATTCTAGTCAACTTGATCCACCAATGTTACCTACAGTGTCAGCAGTGGGATCAAAACTGAACCTCTGGCTAAATTTATTAAAGGGAAATTAAAGAGTTTTGCAAGGAGGTGGATTACATTCTACAAGATTATTGGAATTTTCTGGAAGGAGTATGTGAACTTCATATAACTGAAACTAATATTTTCTTACAATATATGTAAAGAATTTGTTTTCTGCAATCCTTTACTCCATAGGGATAGATTGCTTTAAACAGGTAATGTTAAAATGTCAAACACTGACTGCTATTGACATAAGAATGACTGAGCAATTTTAAGTTTATTTAAATAAGAACTTTGTTTACTTTGAGTACAAATATTCTAAACCAGTGATGGCGAACCGATGACGTGTGTCAAAGGTGACATGCCATGACATTTTGGGTGACACACCAGCATTCACCAACACCCAAGTTACCAAAGAAACTGAATGAACAAAAATGCAAGAAATATGTGATACTGCACTCGTCTATTAAAATTCAGCAACAAAAAAGTCATTAAATGATGTTAATGAAATCAAATGCAATGCGGTCCATATTTTTTCAGTTCAATTCAAAATTACTATTAAAAGTAGGGTAATTTTTGGTGCACTATTTTAAGCCCAATTATCAGTGCACATATCATCTTCCCTATTGTAAGTCACTGATTTTTATTTTACTTGTATAACACATAGCATAAGATTGGACTGTATTTTTTTAAATAAATGAATATGTAAAGAACTGTTTCTCTTTTGTTGGGGGTGGGGGTGACACTCCAGCAGACTCACAATAGGCATTTTCCGAATTTTTGACACACCGAGCCCAAAAGGTTCACCATCACTGTTCTAAACAGATCAATGGTGTAGCTATCAGGGTGGCAAGTGCCCCCATTTATGCCCACATGGTGGTGGGATAAAATATATGGTTTATCATCTTTCTATTCGAGCTACTGCCAACGCTATTTAAGATTTTGGATGATATTCTTTTATCATTATGGGGGCAGAAGACTTGCTAAGGGAATTTTTGAATTACCTTGAAAATACAGCAGAATTTTTGAAGTTTACATATTCATTTTCAGGTTACAGCACAAGTTATTTGGGTGTGTTATTAAGGTTTTAACATGTAATAATTTGATTATCAATAACTACAGAAAAAACAGATATACCAATTCCTTTTTATACCACATCAGTTCCTACCATCTGCAACAGGAAATTAATTTAGTCAAAGGCCAAATGGTCATGGTGTCTAGAACTGTTTTAGATGATGAGCTACTTTTTACAGCATTACAAAAATTAAAAGCTACATTTAATAATAAAGGGTATCCAAACAGTTTGTTAAATGCTATGGCTACTGAAATTTTGGCAGGAACAAAGACACAATTTGCTCCCATTTTAAGAAGTACTAAATGCACTACTTTGAAAGGCATTCAGAAAAGTAATAGCAATACGTCATTGGAGAGGGCTATGCTCAGAGTCAAAGAAAACTTTATTGTCATTCAGAATGACACAGCAGTGTAGTTGAATAAAATTACAATACTTTGTTCTCAATGCAGGAAACAGTTGCACATATAGACAAAGAAAAAATAATAAAATATCACAGAAGAATTTTAATGAGTAGCAATTAGTAAATAAAGTAGGACAGCAGTGACCCACACCCATCCCAGAACAGGAGACAAGGGACAATATGAAGGTAATATTGTCAAAGTAAAATTGAAACAATAGTAGCATATCTATGATTAGACTGAATTATTGCACAGTTTGTATATTGCACTTTACAGTCCTTCAGTGTGTAGGTGAGCTACCTTAGTATTGCAGTATTGCTGTTGAGATTTTGTGTAGATACTAAGTCCATAAAGGAAGTGCTAGAAAAACATAAAGAGTTTTTTTTATCATTTAGAAGTCCCAGATGGGGATTCACCATATTGTGTTTAGACATGAAACTGTAATTTAAAAAATAGATTTGAGAAGATAAGAAAGACCAATTTGCACAGGATAACTTCTTGAAGGTGACAAGTGTGGTATAGGTAACCAATGATAATACAAAAAGTTGACAAACAAGGGTGAGATGGTTACAAAAGTACATTCTTGGATTAATCAAGGTTAATACAACTATGGCACCGGTAGTATAGTTTCTTTGGCAAGCTGTTAAACATGCAACTCATTTTATATTGGTATAAAGAGAAAGATGTCTGAGGACTAGAATTTATCAGTATGTTTACAATATTTGCAAAAATGACAACAAAATTGCCTTAAGTAGACATGCATAAATATGCGCAGATTTTACACAGGTTATATTTCTCATGTTAGAGAAGGTAGAATCTAACTTGTGGGCTGGTAACTGGGAAATGAAACTTGAACAGCAGGGATTATTTTTTTTTCTCCGTTGATTACTGGGTTAGTCCTACTAGACTAATAGCCTCAACAATAAAACAGTTTGAATGATTCAGTCAATATAGCTAGTGTTTTAAAACTCAGAGCTGAAAAATTGGGATTTGTAATAAAAAATACACCAATTAGATATACAAAATATTTTGTAACATGTAGTTTTATATTGTTATTTGGATGTCTGTATGGTGTATCAGGACCATGTTATATTGTAAGGTTATGGTTTGTTGCATGTTGTTTCAAATGTATTTCGAGTGTGATCAAATGATTAATGTTTTTTGCTATAAATGTATATGGCAGTGAGGTAAGATGTTTTATTCTGAAGAAATCCAGTTGCTTGGAGAATGATATGTCAATAAATGAGATAGTTTGTATTTTAGTGTTTTACATTGTTTATTAGTTATAATTAATGCTAATGGGAAACTGGGAAACTTGTGATATTATTGATTGTTATTTTTTTTTTAATATCAAATGAATCAGTCTGGTGTACTACGCTATGCCACTAGGTAAGTCATCAAAGATTGCTCTGTTTCAGCAAGCCATTACGCCCAGAATGTGATAATGTGTTAATACCAGGCTATATTTGCAGCTCCAAGACAAGCTCTGTGTACATTAGAGTTACGCCAAGAAATAGTAAAATTTTCATAGAAATTGCAGATCAAATAACAAAACTAACTATAGTGATACAAGGCAGCTGCAGCATGACCAAAGATCAGTTATACGCACACCCAGTGCACTGATTTGCTTCAGTACACCGGATGTCACACTACGCAGCCAGCTCAGTACTGCCTCCTGGTGTTTCTGAATAGAGCAAACAGCATGGAAAGGAGAGCTTTACTCTGTTCATGTTCAGTGACCCCTATTTCACAGATCATGATCTGATTCCACCATCTGCGTGTAGATACACCCCTTGTGATTAAGCAAAAGCCTTGTTGAAGAAACCAGTGATAATTTTCTTCTGCCTCGTTCCCTTTCCTTCTTCTTGGCTACAAGGACAATATCACGGATGTTAGAACTGTAATGTCTGACAGAGTTTGAATGATTCAAACTTTGAAAGTGAAGTCAATAAAATGGCACCAGGTGATTGTCTAATGAACCAAGGACTGGTGTCACCAAAACAATGGGTAAACAAAGACAACTCTTTTCCTATGGCCATCATTAATAAAGATGGGCCTTTGTAACCTAGCATCACATTTTTTTTGTATATTGGCTGCATACCCTTGGTAAGGCTTATTCTTCATTTTATCCTTTCTTTTAATCTTCCCTCACCTACCACCCACTTACTTAGCTCACACACGATTTATTCTCAGTATTTCTTCCTGCTACCAGGTGGCCTACATTCACACACATGTGGAAGAACTCCTTCACAGAAGGGGCATCTCCATTATGTCAGTAGCATTACTCCTTACTAACATGTATCAAGTTAAACTGTATATGGGAAAAAGACAGGTGAACTCCATTCAAGGGATGAAAATGGGCATGCAGGTTAGATGACTATGTTTTGATCAGTCAGAACTGGATTGTGTCCTCTAAATTTCCCACCCTGTGCAAACATGCAATGATATCACTATACCATGTGTATGCTTCTGCAGCCAATTACCTGGCATCTTCCAAAACTTTTCTGTTACTGTAACTTTTAGTGATTTGCCAAAACAGCACAAATTTTATGAGGGGCAGAACAAAATCAGGGACAGCTAAGAGCTAATAAAATCAAAAGACCCCAGAAGTATTAAAGGGGACTTGGGTGAACTCATAAAGATTAACAGAGTCGAGAGTGCCTAAAAGGATAACAGGACTGACAAGGTCTTTGACTTTATTGTGCTACAATAGAGAAGGCTCCTATATACAGTAGAGAACTGGAGGATCCCAGACACAATCAGAAGATATCCAGCAGAATTAAAACAGGACTCAGCGGACTCACAGTAAAATTAAAGGAAAGAAGGTTTTCTATTAACGCTACTGCAATCAGAGGCCAGCATCAGGAATAAGTCAAGGTATTCCCTCAGAGTTAACAAATTCAGGGAACATTAAGACAGTTAACAAGTTGTCTCCGTTTTTGGCAAACATAAGCAAAAAACAAAGCTCCACTGCATAAATAACCAATACTTCACATCGTTTGGTTTACTCTATGCAACTACAGTTTTAATTTATCTAGTAGTACGACCAGAAATAAGACACGTGAACATCAGCAGGTCTGGCCCTTGCAGGTCTTTATCCTATTATCCTTATTACTAATTAGAAAAAAAAACATACTGTGCTGCAAAAATGTTGCACTGTTTTGGCACATCTTTTTGTAAAAACATCAGAATATGAGAACTTGATCTGACAGGGGTCTCAATGACCAGTGGTATTTTGTTACTGTCTAATATTGTCTATACTTCTCTCTAAATGAAAAAAATACCAAGTGTACATGCATAACATTTGTTGGGGTTTGCTGTTAGATATATGAAATACCTCCTACTATAGGATTACAAAATAAGTTTTATAACTGCGCAGTGCATAATATTTAATTTCTCTAAAAGCAGACTTCCCACATATTCCATTTATCCACTTTTTTATTTTTATACATGTCTATATTTTCCTGTTTATTTCAATAAGCAATGGTCATGTACTATTTCTTTTGTGAAACAGTACTAACTGTAGCAGCAGTGGTTTTTCCAAAAGGTTTTTAGTACACAAATTTAAATAAGTGTACTCCAATCAATGTTATATAAAATAATTTTTGCTTATTTTTGAGGATATTTCTTTTTCCTTTTTTTGGATTGGTTGAAGTGTATATAACTGGGTTTCCTTTTTTGAAGTTAAAATGACGTCTGGGAGGGGTGGGATACTTAAGTTTTTATTTTTTTAGGGAATATATAGTTATTTATTTATTTTATGGGAGTTTTTCTGAGCAATTTTTGCATTGGTGTGGGTAGGCTTAGGAGAAAGTTATTTCTAAAGGTAGTTTTCTAACTTTTCTCAAAGCAGTGTGTGTGTTAATGTTCATAGCCACGTTCTGGAGCATGGGGTTCAGGCAATGGAGTTGCTTTATGAACAGGAAGTCTTCAAACAAGACCATGGAAGGTTAAGTGCTTCAAGTGATGTTTCTGAGCTGAATTCTTTCCTTCACACACCGATGTTACTTTTCTTTTCGGGTATCTTTGTTGTAATGCTAATGTCTGGAACTGGCTATGTTTATCAGGGGAAGGTGTGGGTAGGATGTGTGGTTCACTATATTTTAATGTTGTAATCTTGAGATGGTTTGTACTTTTTGCCAGGTTTTCATTGTTTTCTGCATTGTTTGCATTTGTTCTTCACAGTACAGACATTCAGTTTTTTCTTCTTCTGACCAACTACTTCAGCTTCACTACTTCTGCTTCAAATCTTTCTCGTGAAAATGTTGACTATTTAGACAGTTTTCTTGACCTGTCCATATGACTGACAACACAGTGGGCTGGGAGTTTAATTTCAGAATTCTCACTCATGCACAAATCTTCTGAATCCATGACCTCTGTGTTATGGGTCACTATGACACATGACAACATCAGGCATCCTCAGCTTCAAAAATATGGACCGTAATGCACAAACTACACTTGCACTTTTGTTCGTCAGCTTGATTCCCTTAACACATTTAGAATTACACATACATACATACAAATATTTCAAGCATGGTCATTAAAGCCCTTCTAGACTGCCAATATACCAAAACACTTGTTCTCATAATAAGTGTTCAAGCTGTTCTTAAAAATATCTAAACTACTGCTTGCTTTAATGTAGTTTGGTAGTCTGGTCCACGCATCAGCTGCTCTGTCAGAAAACCAATTAGTACACTTCTCATTCCTACAGAATCTTCTACATAGGTTGTCTGTTGATTTTCTACTGCTTTTTGATAACCCTAGAGATAGTGTCTTAAATAACTATAAGATAAGTTCAGATATTTTAGACTTTCATAATAACTTTAAATTTTCACATCCATGGATGTTCTTGGTATATTTCCACTGTACTCTTTCCAGTATAATCATGCTTGTTTTATTATAAGGATTCCATTTCTTACTCAAGTTTGGATCTAATATAATTAAACGAAGGCTTCATCATTCCTGATCTCCTAGACTTTATAAATCTTTTTATACAACCTATATTTCTATAACTATAATTACCAATTGGTTGGTATGATTAGAAAAACTGGATCAACCCATATACCCAGGTCCTGAAATGAATCTACAGTTTCAATCACTGTGTGCTGTATTAAATATTCAACTTTTAATTTATAACTCCCAAATCTCATAAGCTTAGTTTTTAATGTATTTATCAGCATATTATAATACACACATATGAAATCTGTTCTTGACTCCACAGTTAATCCAGTACTGGGTATGCTATCATTTATTCCTCTGACCTCTTGTTATGGTAAACAATGCAAAGGGCACACTTCTGCACAACTTGCTTTACCTGGGGCAACATTCCTGACCAAAACATAACAGCCGTTGCTCGTTTTTGCATTTTATTACTCCAGTGTGTAATCTGCATATCCCTTCAAGCATCTGTTTTCTTTGCTGATTGAGAACTATTATTAACAATGAACATTAATACCTAGACACAACTTATTCCCCCCTTGAAAAAATAACATTAAATTAAATTCCTTACTATTGATTTTTTCTCAAGCTAGTCCTTCACTGCCATGTCTTCTAGTAACTGTATTTCTAAGACAGTAATAGTACAGATCCGAGATTCTTTGACTACTTCTGTTATTAGAAGCTATGGTAATACCCAACTTATCTGTAGCTCTTTTTTCAACGGGTTCTTTATGCTTCTCTGTTAAATATGCTCCAATCAACATATGTGCTATGTGTACTTCTTTGCTTTGTCTGTATTTCATTTACTATCATATTTCTGTGCATGAAGTAAGATCCTCTGCAATCTCAGAGTGCCTCAAGCAAGGACTTTCTTAACATGGTTTGCAAAGACTTGTAGTTTTTTCCATTTGAAGTTCTTTACTACAGAAAGAGAAATGGAATTTCTCACAGCCATGTACTACTAATAACTGTTTCTAATTCAGTATATCTCTCTTCCATAGCTTTGAATGCCTTTGATTCTATTTTCTTGCAGGATCACAGCACAATTACAATTGGTATTCACTTGTAACTCATTTGGTATACACACATCCATCCATCCACAGCCCCTTTTGGGTATATATTAGAACACTGAACATTCAAAATGTCGAGTGTTCTAATATTGAACCCTATGAATTGAAAATTTAAAACATCGAACATTCAGAACAGTAACATTTTTCCTAGGGAAAAAATTTGCTGTTCCAAAACACATACACACAACACAAGCACATCAAACAAACAGCAATCCACACACATACACCTAAACTCTTACACCTAACCTTACACTAAACTATACATACACCACTAACTATCCACTTACCTTAACCCAAACCCTAACCCTAAGGTCCGTCACTATCGCACAGTCACCTCACCCGCGCCCTAACCCTAACTCACCTACCCTGTCCTAACCCTCATGTCCACACAATCGCACACTTACCTGACCCGTGCCCTAACCCTAACCCATCTAACCTGCCCTAACCCTCATGTCCACACAATCGCACACTTACCTGAACCCGACCCGTAACTTTCCAGCACAGTGATGAAAATACTGAAGCAACAGAAAAGGATAACCAAATTCTTTCCCTAGGAAAAAAATTGGTTTTCTGTTTCTTCAATATTTTCAGTTGAAACGGGTCGATATTACAACACTCAAAATTTTGAATGTTCGGTGTTCTAATATAGACCCCTCCCCTTTTCCCATTTTGCACATGAGGTTGGGATGTCACTTCAACAGTGACAATAATCTAGAGCCTTTACTCACATCATAAGAATTTAATGTTTGTGCATCTGTACTAATTTATTGAAATTTTCAAAACTGTTTTCATGTTCATAGTTCCATTCACATGTTATATCTTGTTCTACCAATAGTCTTAGAAGTAAAGGTCTTTCAGATATATTGGGTATAAACTTTTCAAAATACTGCATCATTTTAGAAACCTCTGTACTGCAGGCATCTCTTCTGACTTTGTCAATTGAACAAGTGTTTATATATTTTCTCTAGATCAGTTTTTAATCCCTCTGTCATTAGAATATGACCTGTGCATTTCAGCTTTGTCCCTCTGATTTTACGTTTGCTGGTATTTCACTTGAACTGTGCTGTCTTAGTGTATTCAGCATCTGTACCATTTGACATGTTCTTCTTGTCTCTGACCCCCCCTACACACACACACACACACACACACACACACACACACACACACACACACACACACACACACACACACAGACACACACACTACTATATCATCAGTTATGTTTACATCACATTGCATGTTTTGCATTATGTTTACCAGCTCTTTAGAAAGCCCTTGATGCTGATTAAACACCAAATGGTAGTCTGGAGCTTGTTTTGTCCAGCTTTAGCTACTAGAATCCTGGTTTGCAACTAGTTCTGATAAAAAAACTTGATATCTGGCAATTATCAACACTGTTTCAGTTGTAAGAAATGCATACTATTAACTGTTAGCCACTCCATTCAGATCCTGCCGATCAACAGAAATGCGAGTCATACCTTTCTTATAACATTAAACATTTCAGTCACCCATTCCAGTAGCTCAAATTCCTTCTTCATAACACATGAACTTTCCTTGCAATGAACTCTGCTAACTTTCTCTGCATTAGTCTTAAAAACTATTGGTACTTTTTGAAGACTATATCACAGGAAATGCATCAGGTTTTCTTTGCATACAATATTCTCTTGGCATATTCCTTAAAACCTCTAAAGAAATCAGTACAGGTGTGCACTATATTACTGCTATGACTGCACAGTATTGAGATGTCTCCAAGATTGCCTTATTGGATTATGTAAACATGCAGTACTTTTACACAGCAAACTTTTTTTAAGAAAGGACTGTACCCCATAAAAAGATAAAAAGAAAAAAAATCAGCTTCCTAATCTCAACAGTTATAATTTTTATGGCTAAGTATCAGTATTAGTTTCTACTTGATGTAGCCTAGCATTGCAATATGGTAAAAGAGTTACATTTTTAGTGTAGGTAAAACTCTAGAAAAAAAAAGTGACTGTCATAAAAAACACAGAGGTCACTCATTCCCTCCCATGGGAGTACTCATGGTTCTGATAAGTTCATCAAAAACATGGGGTGGGGTTATATGGCTGTGAACCACACTTTGTGTGTGTGTGTGTGTGTGTGTGTGTGTGTGTGTGTGTGTGTGTGTGTGTGTGTATGTATATAATGTATGTGTCTGCCTGGGTGGCTGCACTAGGGGGTTAGGTAAAGGAATCTAAAATCTAGATGCGTGTGTGCATTTCTGTCTTGCTGTGCATGTGTTTGTTTCTGTTGGAGCATGTGTATGGGTGAATGAGTGAGTTTGTGTGACTAACGTCAAGAGAGCAGACGGCTTGTTTATTGACAAGTAGATGGGAATGTATGTGTGAATGTCTTGAGGATTGCAGCACGTGAGTGTGTGTGTGTGTGTGTGTGTGTGTGTGTGTGTGTGTGTGTGTGTGTGTGTGTGTGTGTGTGTCTGCCTGTACAGAGGTGTATGAATGTGTGTGTCCATGCATACATGTAAGTGTGGGGGGATGCTTTTGCCAATGTGATGCAGAGGCAGCTAGGAAGGATACTAGCAAGGGCAGGTTTGACAGTGCTGGTGAGGCTAGTGTATGATTTAGGGACATGCTGATTTACCAATAATGAGGTACTTCTCATTGCAGCTACAGCTATTTTTCTGAGTTGCCTTTATCACTGCCGTGGTAACTGACCAACCTCTGTTGTCAATTACAGTAAGCAGTAAGACATTTACAGAATACCAGCCACTGTCTGTAGTATTATCCTTCATTATTCCTTCTTCATTCAACATTGTACTCCCAGGGTGATTTTCTATTGTCTAAATTAGCAAATTGAGTGTCATGCATTGAGTGTGTGTGTGTGTGTGTGTGTGTGTGTGTGTGTAGGAATTCTACACATCTGTAACAATATAATCTTTGTGCAGCTGTCATGGCTGAAAGGGATCTATGGATCAGACCACCTATGCAATTATCAAAGAAGCAACTAAACAAATAAAACCAAACAGGAGGGCATGTTCACCAATGAGCTCCTCTAAACAGTAACATTTTCACACCGGACATAATTAATAGAAGCCCACGTTGTAACCACAGTCCCAGAAAGGAGGAGTGTGTAGTTCTCCTTGACATTTCAGAGCACTTGGACACACTCATAACAGCAGAGCATCCTAGGCTTACCACAATATCTGTAGATGTCATTTATAGGTAAGTAAAAATCAAAGAGCTAAGCAATAAACCTTCGGGCATCCCAGTGTAAACTGGCAGTCTGACACTGAGTTCTTTAGGGGTCACCTTTTGTTGCTTTTTGTACAAATAAATGTTCAGAAAGCCAGCTGGTAGTGGTCAAACTGATAATGAGCTGGGATAGTTTGTACAACAGTAATATTATGTTCATTCACAAAAGCAGCAATAGTGAGGTCATGGAACAGTAACCCAGTATATTCTTTATCTAGCCACTGCAGTAATGTTGCTGCTGAACCTCTCTATGGCACAGTCAAACTGTGGTCTATTCTGAAGCAATGTTAGGTGCAAGGAAACATATACTTGCCCTGCTGAAAGACATTTCACTGATTTGCTTATCCATTCTATTAAGACTTTGGCAAGAAGGAACAAGACCCATCTGCAGATTGTTTAATCTAAAAGCATGTATTCCATACAAAGCACAATTACCAGTCCATCTTGCATAAGGATAGTAGTGATCTATTCATCAGCACCATCAGAGAATGGCAGATCGGAGGTACTGATGTTCCAATTAGTTTGAAAGGAAGATTACCTGTGTAAGTGATGAGTGCCCCTTTTTCCTTATGTGAGGAAAACGAAGTCCTGCCAAACCTGTGAAAGGTTAAATGTCTTCTGTGGTACAACAGCATTGCTTACGTTATCCTGTGTAGCTCCAGATGATTCTGACTGTTCTGCAACAATATAGCCAACTGAAACAACGGCCGGGATTCACTAATCCTCCGTGTAAGACTAAATAAGTCTTACATGGAAACTGCAGCCTAAGAGGAAGACGTCAGCATGCCATGCATATTCACAAGGGCATGTTGACTCAAATCTAAGGCTAACACGGAGCGTGCACGAGTGCAGGGGGCGTGTCGGACTGCCGAGCAGTCCAAAAATCCATGCCCCTGCAAGTCCCTCAATCGGCAAATGTCAACTGACATGAGCGAGTCTGCTCAAATGTGTACATACCCAACACTGCACTCTCCCACAATCTAAACCCCTGTACAATTATAAAATGTAAAACTTTTATTTACTCTTTTTTATTATTCCTGATATAGCTGCCCGTATTTGCGCATGTTTGCGTGGGTTTGCCCATTGCTTAGCTACAGTTAGCAGTTTAGAGATCGAAGAGGATAATAAGAAACTTATATGCAAATTAAGCCAAACAGCAATAGCACAGTGGTAGAGCCTTCGCACAAAGAGGAGGCATTCCCGGTTAGTCCCACCACTCCCCTTTGTATTTTCTGTAGGAAATCTGTATAGAAAAATAATTCCTGACATTTATCTTTTAAATTTTAGTAGAAAGCATTGAAATGGCCTATGTAGTAGTGAACGATATTTTATATATATATATATATATATATATATATATATATATATATATATATATATATAATATATATATATAAGAAGGTGAAATGGTTATGCATACTGATGAATGCATAAGTAACGTATCTTAAGCAATGTGAAGCAATGCTAAGCAAAGTTTACCAGTATTAAGCATATTTAAGTATAATTGCTCATGGCTTAGCACTGCTTTAACTAGCGCAATAGATTTGCGTGGAGCTGTGCATCGCGCCAACTAGCGCAAACAAAACATGTTTGCGCGTAGCTGCGCACCGCGCTAACTAGTGCAACATCGGGCAACGTAGAGCACCATAGAGCAACAGTGGGCAAAGTTGAGCAAAGTCGGTTAAACACAGCCACACCTCCTAACCGGTCTGGCCTGTAGTAAAATAAAAAGCAATGACAGGCCTCGTACCCGGGATACTGTGCACCATAATCACAGTACTGAACCACTAAGCCATGACAGCTTTTGATATGCATGCACTTTCAACACACACATACATATTAATGAAAGTTTACCCAGTGCTAAGCA
>NC_056725.1:964414849-964434174 GCF_019279795.1 Protopterus annectens
GCATCCCTCAGCAAACCTGTGATGGATGTCATCTTGGAGGCGAGAAGACCTAGTAGTAGAAAATCTTATGCTGATAAATGGAAAAGATTCTGTGTCTGGAACCAATCTTTAGGGATGAGCACAGCAGCACCCAATTTACCTCAGATTTTGCAATACTTAACCGAGATGCTTCACAAGGGCCTGTCTTTTTCCTCCATTAAAATCCACGCTTCAGCTATTTCAGCTCTCTATAACACAGAGCCACCCCTTTTTTCTCATCCCCTGCTCAAGCAGTATCTCAGAGGGGCAAAGAACTTGAGTCCACCCAGGAGAGCTCCTACCCCTACCTGGGACCTTAACTTTGTTTTGGAGAAACTCACTCTACCTCCTTTTGAGCCAGCTGCTACTGCAGACTTAAAATTTCTTTCTTGGAAAACAGCCTTCCTTTTAGCAATCACTTCAGCTAGAAGGATATCTGAATTACAGGCCCTTATGGCAGTGGAGACTTTCATCATCTTTCATGCGGACAGGGTATCTCTGAGGACCAATCCATCCTTCATGCCCAAGGTGGTTTCCAGTGTGGCTCTTAATCAGTCCATTCATTTGCCAACCTTCTATCCCAATCCACAGAACAAAGGGGAATGGATTCTGTATTCCTTCGACTTAGACAACTTAGATTCTACTTGGACAGAACTAAATTTCGAAGAAAATCTGAACAATTGCTAGTAGCATTTGCTGCTGGGGCAGAGGGGAAGGCTATTTCAAAACAAACCATTTCTAAATGGATAAACCATTGCATTAATTTCTGCTATAAGCACCATGGAAAACCTATCCCCCAGGGGATCAGATCTCATTCCACCAGGGCTGCATCTACTTCTGCAGCCTTTCTCAGAGGTGTTCCTACCAAGGATATTCTAGAAGCTGCTACCTGGAGTTCTGTACATACTTTCACCAAGCATTATCATTTACCAATTTTCTCTAAATCCAGAGCTGGCTTTGCCACTGCTGTCTTGCAGGGCCTTATAGCTGGTCCTAATGCTGTATAACTTCCTCCTCCCAACTATAGCTTTGGGAATCTACCCAAATGTAATGATTGCAACAGTGAAACACGAAGAACATAGTACAGTTGTTTACACTTACCATAAATGTAGATGTTCTAGTGTATTCACTGTTGCAGTCCTGGTTACCCTCCCTCCAGCACCCTGTTTTTCTCTGACTATACCTCTACTTTCTTTTGCTATGCTTAAAAAGCCTTTTTGGTGTATTTGCTTTTGTTTGGAGGTATAATTTTGTGTTTTTAATTTTATTTGCTCCCCATTTGGGGGGCACCTGATATCTGCAGCAAGTAAAACTGATGTAATGGCGTTGGCTGCATGTTTTATACCCCTGATGACCTGACGGAAGAAGGGACAGCAACCGACGCAAGACCCAAGACTTTGTAAATCAGGCCAACTGAGGGCAACCTGCCAGCAGATTACCCAAATGTAATGACTGCAACAGTGAATACACTCGAACATCTACATTTATGGTAAGTGTACACAACTGTACTTTTACTTTTCAGAAGAACAGCAGATTGCGATGGTACCAAGGAGGATGTGTGAGAAGGCCTGATGGAATAGGGAAGAAACAGAGCACAGACAAATACATATACAAATGCAGAGAGAGAGAAAGAGAGAGAGACATAGGTGGTATGGACACAAAAGGATGGATATCAGTGGAAAGTTACAAACAGATGAATGGGTAGTGTTAGATAAGGAAAGAGAATGCTATGATAGAAACTATGGTGAGGTACAGAGTTTCTGTCTGACCCTGAAGGACAGGTCCCATAGACAGAACATTAAAATAATTGGTATTCCAGAACTACATGAAGGAGATGATTGCAAATGAGTGATCTGTGAGCTATTAGATAAGTTGTCACAAATGCCTGTTTGTCTTAAAAACTAAAAGGCACATTATGTTGTCTGGAGACTGAATACACTGGGAAGCAAATACCAGAGACCCATTATAGTGCATTTGCAATCTTATGAGATAAAAGAAAAGATTCTGGAGGCTGTATGACAAATGGGGAAAAATAATTGCAGGTGATTGGTAAGTATCATAGACAATAATTTATGTTTTTAAACTAGGAAAAAACTGCCTTTTTGGAGGCAATCAAGTTATGTAAACAACGAGAGGTGAGATGTAATTTGCTCTAACCCGTGATTCTGAAAATATTTACACAGGGGTATGCACGTCCACCTCTAATAGCCTGAGAGCAGCTGTAAAGAGGCTACAATGCCTGGTCAACCACAGTTGTGAAGGAGGAGAATAGTGGACTGCAGATAACAAGGCCAATCAGGACTGTAGACCTGATAAAGCATTAGGTAGCAACAAGCTGTTTCTACCGTTTTGGCAAAAAACAAGCACTAAAAGAGAGAGTGATAGCAATCCAGGAAGCAAGAAAGTGAAAGGGGGACAAAGAAAGTGCTGAATTGAATTAGACAGATGATGAGACTATAATACTGCTATAAGCAGGGAGAAATAAATGAAAATTATTTTGCAAACAGTAGTGAAAAACTTGTTCAAGATGAACTAAGTAAAAACATGTTAAATATAATGTTTTGAGCAGTAATTTGGGAATGTGGAAATTACACGCTATAAATACTTTTAAATGCTTAATTCTGTATTTTAACACTAGTTTGCATGAATATTGCGGTTATAAGGACAGGAGTCCCCATGGACTATGATGTTTGCAGATGACGTGATCTGTAGTGAGCGTAGGGAACAGGTGAAGGAGACCTTGGAGAGGTGGAGATATGCTCTAGAGAGAAGAGGAATGAAGGTCAGTGGGACTAAGACAGAATATATGTGTGTGAATAAGAGGGAGGATAGAGGAATGGTGAGGATGCAGGGAGTAGAGGTGGCGAAGGTGGATGCGTTTAAGTACATGGGATCAACAGTTCAGAGTAATGGTGAGTGTGGAAGAGAGGTGAAGAAGAGAGTACAGGCAGGATGGAGTGGGTGGAGAAGAGTGTCAGGAGTGATTTGTGACAGATGAGTACCAGTAAGAGTGAAAGGGAAGGTCGACAAGAGGGTAGTGAGACCAGCTATGTTATATGGGTTGGTGACAGTGGCACTGACAAAAAGGTAGGAGTCAGAGCTTGACGTGGTAGAGCTGAAGATGTTAAGATTTGCACTGGGTGTGATGAGGATGGACAGGATTAGGAATAAGTATATTAGAGGGTCAGCCCAGGTTGGAAGGTTTGGAGACAAAGCCAGAGAGGCAAGACTACGTTGGTTTGGACATGTGCTGAGGAGGGATGCAGAGTATATTGGGAAAAAGATGCCAAGGATGAAGCTGCCAGGTAATAGAAAAAAAGGGAGGCCTAAGATAAGGTTTATGGATGTGTTGAAAGAGCATATACAGGTGGTTGGTGTGACAGAGCAAGATGCAGAGGACAGGAAGAAATGGAAACAGTTGATCTGCTGTGGCGACCCCTAGCGGGAGCAGCCGAAAGAAAAAGAAGAAGGAGAAGGGCAGTAAAACAAATGTGTATTAGACCACACTTTTCTCCCTTAAAACATACATTTAGTTAAAAAAGTTCATTATAAACATCAGGGGGATAGATAAATGCATTGCAATTAAGGGGTTATTATAGAAATAAGGAGCATGACACAGGGGATTAATAATTAAACAAAGAAAACTAATGGTGTTAGGCTCTCCCCAGTATGATAACAGAATGGAAAATTGACTGAGGAGAGGGATTGTACTAGCAGGTGACAGGAGGGGAAGAAATGAGAGCATGTGAAGCAGTGTATGTGTTGAAACTTTAGAGGGGAGACACTAACTACACAAGCAAACCACAATGCTGAAGCAAGCATCACAAGTGTAGTTTAATAAATAAAATTGAAAAGACCATTAGAAAATAAAAAGGAATAGGTATGATCATAACTTCTTCTTCTTCTTTCGGCTTTTTCCCGGTTAGGGGTCGCCACAGCGGATCACCTGTCCGTTCATGATTGACAGTGGAGTTTTACAGTGTTGAGTTGCCAGCCCGGCACCCAATCTTCCACAGAAGGCACACATACACACACACTCACACCTAGGGCCAATTTAGAGTGTCCAATCCACCTGCAGCATGTCATACCTGAAGATAGATAATAATCTATATACTTCAAGGAGGAAGGGAGAATGATAGCAAATGCATCACACAAAGACATGCTTTGGGCCTGGCAACAGGCACATGGTTAATTATGTATAAAAAAACAAAATATCTAAAATGATAACTGAGGAAGTCTAATGGCAATGGAATAATTATATAATTCACTTTACCTGTGACTGCAGTAGGGGAAAGGAGAGAAAAAGTGGTAGTGGTAGAAAGCAAGGTAATACCATATGCTGTGAGAGATGTGGATAGCACTAGTTTACAGTTCCACTTGTGCCTGGAGCTATGTGGGGAATAATACAGGGGAAAAACAAATTGAATTGGCTATAGTAAAGTGTAGGGGAGGGAGAGAAATAAATCAAATATTGAATCAGCACTATAAGTGGAGGCCATGCAAGTGACCCTAGGCTATGGTAAAGCAACAGCCGACTGATGGCAGATCTAGGGTCTGACAGAGTCACTAGATACCAAGAAGTTACAAGAACCCCTCAACAACGGGAACCAGTATTATACATTTTCTCTATAGTTTTGGTATTGAGTGGAAGAGAAAGCATAAATGAATTGGGCATTGTATACTGTTTAGCAATGAAAGGGGGGTGGACAGGAAAAGACATAATCAGAAACACTGTAAAGCAGACTGAGAAGGAGATAATGATCACAAAAAAGGATAACAAAGGACAAGTACATTAGGGAACAAAATGGAAAAATAGCAAGAATAGGCAGAGAAAAGAGAAAGCTAGGCAGCAACAGGAAAAGGAAGAGATGGGAGTTAGTGTGAACGAAAAACAGACATGGGAAAACATGTTAAGCAGATTAAATATAGCAACATGGAATGTTAATGGACAGTTCAAGCAAATAAAAAGAGAGAGGGTCCAAAGATGTCTCAAAGAATCACTTGAGCACCAAAACCAGCTCTTCACTGAGCTATAACTGTAAGTGCCTGTTTTTGTTCTTATATTGCACTTTTAATTTGTATTTACATTCTGCTGTCTGTTTGAATGGTCTGAACTGTTTTTTGCCGCATTTTACTGTATACTGTACTAGTTCACCTGCAGCATAGCTCAGTTCCTGGTTTGCTGTTTCTGGGCCTGTTTTGTAACTTCTCTGTATCAAATTCAAGCCATCTTTGTTAGGGAAGACCCTTCTGCACCCTTTTGGGAAGAGAGTGCTGTCTGGGTACACTCTAATCGAGGGTCACTGGACTAGAGCTCAGAGAGACCATAGTTATTGGCTAATTTGAGTTAAATGGTTATTTCTTGTTTTATTTAAGTCCTGTGTTTGTTTGCGTGTAGTGCACCATCGTGCACTGTCACATAATGGTGGTTACCATTGGTGACTAGAGATGCAAACATTTTCCTTGTTAAATTTTCCCTTAGCACTTTGCATATGGTCCTCGAGAGATTTTTCATGGCCCTGCTCTACTGTCAGATGGAACACTAAGCCTAGCCTCAGAGGTACCAACACACCTCTCACACACTAGCCATTCCTTAGTGTGACCTCTTTTCCTGACTGTATAAATTTACCTAACACTATGGACAGACAATTTCCTACAGTTTCTCCAGCCAGCTTGGTTGACATGGGCATCCTGAGGCAGTGTAGCAACTGCCTCATGTTCACTGACAACCCTCTACTCCTAGTCCACACAAACTCAACATGTGATAGAACCCACTATATTAAGAACCTTGAATCCATGATCTCTCACTCACCAGTTAGTACATATGACCATGAGCAGTTGTCAGTATATACACCTCACCTCCTACTCCACCCAAACCTACATCACACAAACCTACATATGCGGAGGTCTTCACCAGAACATACCTAAACACCAGAGACTTCCCAATGCCACACAATACTTCCTCTGCAGACATAATACACATAGTAGCTCACGCACCAGTGTCTCACTTGTCAAGCCATTAAGGCAAAACACAAAACCAAACATATTAGTCATAGGTGATTCCATCATGAGACACACAGATGTCCCTCTCACCAGGCTACATAAGGAGAAGGTCACAGTCAGCGGTCTGTCGGGCATCAGGATCTGCCATATCACACATGCTGTCAAGTTTCTCAAAAACAAGTACTGTTATAACTCCATCATAGTCCATGTCAGTGTGAACGACTTAAGACATACCTCTCTGGACTATAGGAAGAGTGACATGACTGAGCTCTTGGCCTATGTGTCTGAGGCAGATGTGTCCCTAGCCTTAAGCAGCATTTTGCCTTCACCTAGGATGATACCTCAATGCAAACAGAAAATGACTGACTTCAATAATTGGCTTAGTTTCTGGTGTCATTCTAAGGGGATACAGTATCTATCAGCCTGGGATGACATGAGTGACAGACCTTAATGCTTTGCCAGAGAGGGTCTTCATCTGTCACCTCTGGGATTTTAGTTACTGGCTAAGGCTCTTGCCACTCCCATAGCGCCTTTTTTAGGCAGTGTCTCAAGGACAAAAGTCCCGACATAAAAACTCCATCTAAAAATCTTAACATGAAACTGCACTTACTGGAAGCAGTCCTCACTTTCAAAGACATAGACATTTGTACAATTACAAAAACCTGGTTCAAGGCTGTGGACAGCACTCCAGCTATACCAGGTTACACCTCCTTCCACACATTCAGACCACAAACTGAAGGCATGAAAACTAAAGTAGGTGGTGTATCAATATTCATTAAAGATAAATACACCTCCAGATTGGTAAAACAGTATGACTGCCTGGAGATACTTCAGGTGTAATTAACTGTTGGTTGGACACCTTTTCAAGTCACTGCCAGCTACAGGACCCCCTCCATGTATCAGGACACCCACTTTGTCTATTTGAATCTACTTGAGTGTATCAAGATACATTCGAACACCATGGTTTTGGGAGAATTTAACTACCCAACCATTCAGTGGGTAAATTACTTGTGCTCTAACTCACTTGCCCAAAGGTTCTTTGACTTCATTAACTCCAATGCTCTGGACTAGCTGTTTGACACCCCCACAAGGGGTGCCAACATCCTGGATCTGGTGCTTACCAGTATGGGGACCACTGTAGCACCTCCACTGTGCAGTCCTCCCTGGTGCGATATGACCTCAAATCAGTCTCATTTGACGTAACAATCAAACCTGCTCCCCTTCCCCAGCAGCAACTAAACTAAAACACTTCTACAAAGCAGATTATATCCTCTTACAGGTTCGTATAAATATCTTTACTGCACCTTCTCCCTCAGATAGAACTGGCAACTATGCTAAGTTCTACACCTGTGTTTTATATAAATGCCTGTATAACCACATTGACACGGCTGTACCTGATAGCACCAAAACAAGCTCCTCAAGGAAGAGCAAACCTGCCTGGTGGACAACTAACATTAACTGGATTTACAATAAGAGGAAGAAATTTCTGTCTAAGAGTAAGAGGGAGCAAGCCCTAAACTGGAAACACTCCCTCCACAGCTTAAACAAGCAAATAAAACTTCTTGTGAAGTCCTCCAAAGCAAACTACAAATCAAAATTAGTTTCCTCAACTAAGGACAATCATAAGGTGTTCTTTATTTACATCCCTAATGTCAAAGGAAAAAACTTCAAAGACCAATATACGTAAGGTTCAGTTAAGGCACTTTAATTTACTTGCAGCAAGGAGACAAAAACATGCAAATACAAGGATTTGTCTAACTACTAACAGGAAGTATGTTCATTCTTATACTGTTTTACAAGACATGGCCTTCTAAGCTGACGTAATCAAACACAACTTTAAGCATTGTACTACAGCAGGTGTTACTTCAGATTTTCTGCTGACATGACTAGATTTGTGAGAAACTTTTTAGAAAAACAACCTGGCCTTGATGACCAGCACTTTGCTTACAAGCCTCTATTCTACAGTGTTACATTTCAAGGTACTCTTCTAATACAGATACAAGCAAATGCTGATTGCAGTTCATATTTTCAAGCAGGCTTTGTCCTAATTATCTGTTACTTCAAAGCACATGCAAGATTTAGCTGATGATACAAGGTCAGAAAGCAACTGCAGTTTGTACAGATTTATGCAGTATGAAATAGAATAAATGTGTTAACTCTTTTAGGCTCTGAATGCACTAAGCATATTACTAATACACACATTAATACATATTTTTCTAACATTTCCCCCCTATTAATACTTTTATTCCACTTTCAAAATAAGCATAAACAGTGTGTTTTCTTCTCCTAACCTCTTCCACTCAGGATTTTCAGTTAAGAGAGTCATTCAGTTTAAACTTATGAAAGCATTTTCAGTCTTTTAACAGTTCTTCAAACTCAGTACTTTGATATAAGGTTTCAGAAACCAACATATCTATAAGGTCTTTAATCAGTCTTTTCATGCAGGGGATACCACAACAAACACATACTCCCAGTAGGAGCATACCTACACAAATGGCAATCAGGATATTCATTAGGATGGTACCCCACCCCCCAAACCATTTCTGGAAAAAGTCCGTCACTGGATTTGGGCCTGGTTTGGTCATGGCCGACACTTGCTGAATTACCTCAAGATGATTGTCTATCTTGTGTACCACTTCTCGCCGCTAGGGTGAAGTCGAGAGCCATGCGGTTTTGGAGCATTACAGTTCTCATAGAATTCAGTTCATCAGTCACCAGTTCGAGAGCAGAAAAAGTTGCGTTGCTCATTACTTTGAGAAGTTCTGACAGTTTTCTCAGCTCCCAAATCGATTTCACTGCTCCATATGCTGGTGATATGCCTGCCCACGATATAACACTATCACTCAAGTCCATATGTGTCCACCCTTTGCCTAGGGAATGATGGTCTTTCCAACCCGCATCGATTCATCCCACAGGATTCTCAGTTTTCTTGACAACCTCTTGGACATTTCAAATTTTTTCATGAGGCAAAACTGCAGTGTGTCGTATGGCCGGAACCAGATAACCCAAAAAACAACTCTCAGGTAACCATTTGTATGCCTTTCTGCCACACACAAAATAACAGTCCTCTACTTTAGTAGTAACCCTGCTATGAATATACACTCAGCCTACATGAAACATTTTTCTATCAATTATAGACAGCTGTTTATAAAGAACAGAATTATGTTTTACTTCATCAAGTGTTTTATGCATCAGTCCAAGAAATGAATCGTAGTTTGTATTACAATAAAGATCTACTTTGTTTCCTTTAGTATAACATCTATAAGGAACAGTCACATTGCAATTGCTCCAACCCACTTGAACAGTATCATTTTTATAAAAACACACAGTTCCCTTTTGTGGAACAGACAAGTGCAATGCTATTTTATCTTGTACTGTAATGGTTGAGGTATCATAAATCAAGTTCTCTCAGGTCTCATTGACCCCTAGGGGGACTGTAGTCATTAATAACCCCTCGTATGCTGTTGGCAAAGCTGTGCAAATCCACATTGAAAGTCTCAGCATACACATATTTAATTGCCTGGTAAGTGTTAAAGTTTGGATGCCAGTTTATGAGTAACGCTTCACGTTTATTCAGTTCAGACTGTGTGGCTGGGAAAAGAAAAGGCCACAGCAAAAAGATTATTGTCACTAGTACAGTTAACAAGATGATTATGCAATACTTCTGAGGAAAGGGTTGTTCTGCATTCCTGTTTCTTCTGGACTCTATCATTTTTACTCTTGGCATGTAACAAGATTTTTGTCCAGTTCAAAGTTTTTAACTAATTTACAGTGCATCAGGTGGATTCAAGAGGCACGTTCCGCTATCTTGACTGCAGTGGGTGTTGACAAAAGCACTTGATATGGACCTTCCCACTTCGGAGACGCCCAATTTTTCCTCTTAACTATCTTCAGCCAGATCCATGCTCCAGGGGGCACTGCCACTTCTGATGGTCTGGTTCGTTCTTTATCTGAAACAGAATTTAACTGCAACAAATGTTTAGAATTTAATAACTTACGCATATACTCTGCTAATGTACCATCAGCTTCCTGGTCTGCGGGCATGAGAGATTTCCACTGAGGTAAATGATAAGCCCTTCCAAAGAGCTTTTCAAAAGGAGTCAATCCTTTTGCATTTGGAACAGTTCTCATGCTCAACAGTGCCAGGGGCAGACAGTACACCCAGTTTCTCTGAGTTTCTAATATTAACTTCCTTAACTTACTTTTTAAAATTCCATTATGCCTCTCTACTAGCCCTGCAGATTGTGGGTGACATGCACAATGTTTTTTTAAAGAAATACCGAAAAATCTACTTAGCTGTCTGTATGGTCTGATTCACGAAGTGCGTGCCATTGTCACTGTAGATCCTTTCCGGAATGCCAAATCTAGGGATGATTTCTTTGACAAGAACATTGGCCACCATAGTAGCATCTGGATTTTTAGTCGGAAAGGCTTCCACCCATCTGGAAAACATATCTACAATGACAAGACAATACTTCTTATTTTTACATTTATTCAATTCTATGAAATCCATACAGATAGTATGAAACGCCCCTTGTGCATGATGTTTATTACAAACGTGGCATACCGCGCAGAATTTTTTTAGAGTAATTTGAAAAGCCATATGTCGTGAACACTCGGTTCACCAGCTGTACCATCTCCCCTTTTGAGACATGGCTCTGCTCATGTCTCAACAAAGCTGCATATCTAAACAAATTAGATGGCAATATCGGTTTCCTTTCTTTAGAGATGTACAGCCCCTTTTCAAGAATTGGTCCTCGTTTTACCCATCTTTATTTTTCAACTTTCATAGTAAGTGTCTGCATTGTTTTTAACATTTCTAAGTATAAAATCTCAGAGGGTTGTAATTCCACATTCAAAAGAAATGCTTCTGAAGCTGCCTGCTTTGCAGCTGTATCAGCTCTCGCATTACCTTTTGAAATCCTGTCCTGTAGCTTGGTATGAACTGTGCATTTACAAATAGCTACTTTCTGAGGTAACTGAATAGATTCTAAAAGATCTAAAATAAACTGTGTATGATTAATTGGTTTGCCAGTAGATGTTATCATTCCTCGATTTTTCCACTGTTGTGCAAAAACATGTACAGTAGAAAAAGCGTACTGGCTGTCAGTAAAAATGTTTACACATTTACCCTTTGCTAAGGTACATGCCCGTGTCAAGGCAATCAATTCTGATGCCTGTGCAGATAAACTGTGTGGTAAGGATTTCGCTTCTATAATGTCTGTGTCAGAAACTACTGCATATCCTACTAGGTTCTGTCCTGCAGGACCCCTTTTGCATGAGCCATCAACGTAATATGTCACCTCGACATCATCCAAGGGAACATCCATAAGATCTTTTCTAGGTAGTGTCTTTTGCTCAATCACCTGCAGGCAGCTGTGTGGTGTGCCATCTGCAGGGGTTGGGAGCAAGGTAGACGGGTTCAAAGTTGTACAACTTTCAATAGTCATATGAGGTTGGCTCAACAATATAGTCATACAGGAAAGATGCCTAGCAGGGGAAAGATATGCTACCTTCTCTTACAGTAAAATAATCATGACTGCATGAGGCACTCTCAATGTGAGAGGGTGGAACAACACTACTGAGGCCGAAGCCTGTACTGCCATTGCAGCTGCAACTACTGCTTGTACACAGTGAGGTAAAGACCGTGTCACTGGGTCCAGTTGTGATGAATAATAAGCAATAGGGCGTTGCTTGTCCCCATGCTGCTGTGTTAACACTGATGTTATATAACCTTGCTTACAATCTACAGTTTGGAAAAAATGTTTATGATAGTTTGGTAATCCCAAAACTAATGAGGACGCTATTAACTGTTTCAGTTTGCAGAAAGCAGATTCTGCTTCTGGTGTCCATTGTAACAAATCCTGTGCTGCCATAGGCTTTTTATAAATCAGGTTAGTCAGCGGTGCAGATTCCAAGGCATAGTTTGGAAACCAGCTCCGACAAAAATTAGTCGTACCCAGGAAGGACATCATTTCCTTCTTGGTAGTGGGTTTTGGTGCTTGCAAAATTGCTATTTTTCTGTCCTCATCTAATGTCCTACCTTCCTTGGATATTACATACCCTAGGTATTTAACTTGTTTTTTCCAAAGCTGCAGTTTATTTTTGTTTACTTTATGTCCTTCAGTGGCTAAAAATTGTAATAGCGCTATGGTGTCCTCTTTACAATCTTGCTGGTTGGGGGACGCCAGCAGGATATTGTCAACATAAAGCAAAATCTGACTACCTCTTGGTGGGGTAAATCCCGCCAAGTTGCTTGCCATTTCTTGTGAGAATATTGTTGGACTTTCACAATACCCCTGTGGTAGTCGCATATATGTGTACCTTTTCCCCTGAAATGTAAATGCAAACCAATACTGGCTGTCAGGGTGTATCTGTATCGAAAAGAACGCATTGCTGATATCTACCACAGAAAAATATTTCTGTTGAGGTTTTAAATCATTCAACAGGGTGTGTGGGTCTGGCACCGTAGGTGCCCTTGGTATTACTGTGTCATTTACAGCTTGTAAATCTTGGACCATACGCCACACCCCATTCACTTTCTTAACAGGAAATAAAGGTGTGTTACATGGTGAATCAGGAGATTCCACCAGCACCCCTTCCTTAAGCAAAGCTGCTATAATAGGTTTGATTCCTACCTCTGCATCTTTTCTTAAGGGATACTATCTCTTTTGTGGTCTAAATGCTGACTTTGGCGTAATAGTAACTGAGTCCCGCTGTACGAATAAGTCCTACATCTGATTTTCCTGTTGACCAGAGAGTGTCTGGTATATTCTTTAAGGCATTCTCTTCCTCCTTCAATGGGAGTGCTAATCAGCTGTCCTTGCTAGACTGCAAGTGTACAGCTGGGTGGGTCTGAGTTATCCAATTCAACTTCTGCATTTGTATTCCCTGTTCTGATAGTTCTAACTCTGTCTGTTTCTCCCATCTCGTGACTTTTTCTCCCAAGACTACCCATTTCACATTTTTGTCCTTAGTTAAGCTAACATGTGGTAATCGATTAGATTTATAAAGTGCAAAGAACTCCTGGGGCAATGAACAGCTGACTACACTGTTCCCTTTTGTGTCCCAGTACAGATTATGTAATACCAATCTGTTTGCACGATTTCTAAACAATTCTTGCTCATATTCCTTATCAGGTCTTGGTGTGTTACAATAATACAGAGTACAGTGCAACAAATGTTGTCTATCAATGTCAAGGGAGGGGAACATGCTGATGGCTATGTTCATCATCTCTTCGGTCACCACCCCTGGACCAGTCCTAACCAAGTCCTGGCTGTACCAATAAAACATTTCACCCTCCGATTGCACTGCAAAGGTGTCAATTTGTCGCTGTGCTTCCATACCCTGCATGGTTGGAACTACTGCTATACCAAATAGCTGCATAAGGTCTCTGCCCAAGAGGTTTACTGGGCATTTTGCAGAAACAACAATTTTGCTTTTCTGAGTCAATCCTGAAACAGGATCAGTTATTACAATATTATGGGAGAGGGGCTCCCGATACAGCTGTCCATTAGCTGCTTTCACTAATATGTAATCAGGTGACTCTGAGTTCTCTGGCAGCTTAGAGGGATGTATCAGGGTCCAGGAGGCCCCTGAGTCGCACAAAAATGTGACTTCCCTCCCTTCTATCAGGAGTGTGACTTCTGGTTTTGTGTCTGTTAAATAGAGCTCTAAGCTCAATAAAGCCAAATCCAATATTTTATTTTCTTCACTATCCGTGACTTCTTGCACTTCCTCTATGTCTTCTGTCACATTCTTTACTCCCACTATCACATATTCATTTGTCCCTTCTCTGCTATCCCCTTCCTGACTACCATATAGTCAGTCCTCACCCTCCTTATACTCCGTGGTTGCCTTCTTATTTTTCTTGCAATCCCTTGCCAAGTGTCCCTTTTTACTGCATTTAAAGCACTCCCCCCTTTTCTTTCACCCTTCAAAGTTCTCTGATTGTTGATCAGATTGTTTGTTTCCCTGGGCATTTCTCTTGCCCTTTTTCCCGGACTGTACTACATAAACGTCTGCTCCGTCTTCTACAGAAAATACTTGGGCTTTCTTTTTCTTTTTGCTATTAAAATGCCTTTCGGCATGCCTAGCATATTCAAGTAATGACTGTAACCTGCTTGTATGATGATCTACCATGTGTTTTGTAATAAAGCTGCTTATAGCTGCAATACTGCCTTTCAAAAATGCATTCTTTAACTGCTGCTCATATGGGGAATCATGTGTCTGGTCTTCAGGAACCTGCATTCCACAATGGTTATTAAAACATTCTAATAGTCTGGCATAATATCGGTCAATAGCTTCACCTTCCTGTTGGATGCATTGATTAATGCAAGTCCAGTCTGCCCTAGGCTTACATTTCTCAGAGATTCGGTCTGTAAGACCTTTCACTCTGTTGTCTAACTCTGTGCTGCTATGTGGGAGGGGCCTGAGCGCAATATCACGGGGATTCCAGTCGCCACTAATCATGTGCCAATCTGGTTCCACAACTTGTCTGACTACTTTTTCTACCTCTTCTCCGTTTAAATTATAACTCAGCCTCATTCCTTGCAAATCTTCTAAGAACTTTCTAAAATTAACTTTGGATGGGGAATTCTCAATGGCTTTCCGGATGTCTTCCGGAGTCCAGGGTCTATACACTAGAATAGTTGGGTCCTGACCTTCTTGCTCTGCCTGAGGATTAGGCACTTCTATAAGTGGGCATATTTCTTCCTCACTTATATATCGTGAATTTCTACCCATTTGATATAACTCAATGTCCCCTTTTGAGATTCCTGCCCGTATTCGAGACCTGGTCTCGACGGGATCTCTAACAAACAGTTTTGCTTTTGTAATGTCTCCACTTGCAATGACAGCAGGATATCGCAGGGGTGGTCTAATTTGTTCACTTGCCTCATATTCTGGTAAGGGAGGCGGAGGGGCTGATGCTATTACTAAGTTATTATCCTCCTTATCTAAAAACATTGCTTTTGAATTATTACTCTTTTGTTCCCTTCAGTTTACTTCCTCAATCCACCTGTGTGCCTGAGGAATTCCTAACTGACGTTGCTTCTTTACCTGACATCTAGAATCGGTTTTAAGCTGTTTGACAAGTTTGACAAGCAAGGATTTCTCTAGTTTATCATCAAATTCATATTTATTAACCCATTTTGAGTAGTATTTAATATTATCAGCACGCTGTGACTGCATGTATTTCGGCCTTCGTTAACGGTGGATTTTGGGACCTTTTTGTATAATTATTACCCATTTTATTCGACCCTTTTAATCGTTACATAACACCTTATTTTTACATGGTACCACGGATATTTTTATAGTCTCTTCAGAATGACTGCCTACCTGCTCTGTTTCCCTGATCAATGACAAGACAGTAATCTTTCTGTCCCTGACTTATAGACAAAGTCTCTAACAGAACAAATACAAATCTAATCCCTGATCTAAAACAGAAAAAGAAGGTAGATTCACCTTACCTGAGCCTTCGTGATTGATCACCTGGTTTAAGTAAACCCGTCCTTCAGTCGCATATCAGAAAGTGGCTGGCCTCTTTTGTACGACAATCCAGTCGGAGGACTTTTCAAATAAGAAGAACCGATGTGGTTTCTTCCCCATACTGATTCAAGCCACCTGGCCTGTCTGATCCGAGGCGAAGTGAAGGTTTCCGGTCCGAAGGACCAATCTGTCAAAGGAAAAAACTTCAAAGACCAATACACGTAATGTTCAGTTAAGGCACTTTAATTTACTTGCAGCAAGGAGACAAAAACATGCAAATACAAGGATTTGTCTAACTACTAACAGGAAGTATGTTCATTTTTATACTGTTTTACAAGACATGGCCTTCTAAGCTGACGTAATCAAACACAAATTTAAGCATTGTACTACAGCAGGTGTTACTTCAGATTTTCTGCTGACATGACTAGATTTGTGAGAAACTTTTTAGAAAAACAACCTGGCCTTGATGACCAGTACTTCGCTTACAAGCCTCTATTGTACAGTGTTACATTTCAAGGCACTCTTCTAATACAGATACAAGCAAATGCTGATTGCAGTTCATATTTTCAAGCAGGCTTTGTCCTAATTATCTGTTACTTCTACAGCTGTGTATGTTCTCATGGCACAGCGGAACTTCTTGTCTGAGTTTCATATAAGTAGTATTGTTCTATTCATTATTTTCCTAACGCAAGCAGAAATCATCTGCTTCTCAGTAAATTTCCAAAGCACAAGCAAGATTTAACTGACGATACAAGGTCAGAAAGCAACTGCAGTTTGTACAGATTTATGTAGTATGAAATAGAATAAATGTGTTAACTCTTTTAGGCTCTGAATGCACTAAGCATATTACTAATACACACACTAATACATATTTTTCTAACACCTAACCTAAAAGAAAGGCCCAGATTTGTGTAGAACTGGTAGTTAATGATATTATAACCTCCCTCAGGCCAACAATCAAGTACAATGCCCCATTTGGTGTGTACCTTTTCAAGCACCTGCAGCAATTGGAGAGACCACAAAAGTTCCTCACAAGGAAAATTCAAGCAGCATCTGTCCTATGTGGATCATCTGAAATCACTGTCACTTTATTGTTTTTCATACAGGCTACTCAGAGGTGATCTCTGCCTTGCTTATAAGGCAGTCTTTGACCCTGCTTTATTGGAAATGCCGCATATACACAAGTCAAATGGTACATGGGTTACTCGCTCTAAAGACCTTAACCTGGTATGCGACATTAATAGAACCTGCTGGAGAGACAGATTTTTCTCCCAGAGGTTACCACCCCTTTGGAACAGACTCCCACTTCATGCCAAACAGAGCACCTCATTGGCCCTCTTCATACGCAATCTGGACGATTGGATGGTTAACCATAAATTCATCCCGGGGGTTCCATCTGTATCCCTCTTGGACAGGAGCAATAGGTGCTGATCCTGGAAATAAGGGTAGAATTTGGCTAGGCTTGTAAGGGCCCTAAGGCCATTAGCCTAGTAACTTCTTATGATCCTATAAAAGAGAGGGAAACCAGATACTAAATGTTACATGAAACCCATATGTCATACGAAGCACAGGAAATTAACAGATATGGATATATAGTAATGGCCAGTGCTACATGAGGTCAAAAACTCCAAGGAGGCAAGGTCATCTTAATTCACTGGGGCTATGAAAATTTAAAAGAAGAGACATGTCTGCAGGAATAAAAGGAAAAAGCAGAAGAAGAAAAGGTAATCATAGTGCCTGCTTAAATATCCACAAAGCAGGCAGAAGTAGAATCTGAGAATTCTTAGCCAGAATAATATGTTTCCTGGAGGGCATAAGTATTGTAGGGGGAGACTGGAATCTGGTAACAGGCAAGATGCAGATAGAGGGCCCAAAAGATCAAGATTACAAAATGAAGGAACATACTTAAAGTAGATGGACATCTGACCCACACGAAATAAGGACCCAGGTGATACAGGGTATACGTTTCACTATGAAAGACACAAAGTTTGGTCTAGAATAGGCAGAGGCAATATAAAAATGTAGAGAACAAATATATATTAGAAAGGGTAAAAACTGAACCCGATGCTCTCAAGGCACTAGAAATTTCTGGTATATTTATTTAAAAAGGAGGAAGTAGATTGGTTAAAGAAACAGGTGACTGAGCTGCTGGGGAGACAAATAAAGGAAACCATGAAGGGGTGGGATGATTAAAAAAGAGGCTACGAGAAAGGATACATGCCAGAGTGGTATAAAAAGAGAGGGAAGAAAAGGACAGTAAGGAGGGTTATGATAGAGGAGTTGAAATAAATACAAAATAAAAAGATGGGATTAACGGAACAGAAAATAGAAAGAGGAAGAGAGTTTCAAAGAAAAATGCAGGAATGGGAGAATGGTAAGATGCTAGTAACAAGAATGAAATGGAAAACATTTTTTTTTCAAATTCCTTCCAATTCACAAAGGCCTTGACAGTATGACTATGACAGAGAGATGTGGAGAGAGGAGTGTACAGAGTAAAGGAGGAAGAGACTAAGGAAAGAAACACACTAGAGAACATTTTGGAAGGATTTAGGGAGTGAGACAAGTTACACGGAGAAGAATGGGGTGAAATAGAACTGGTTAGGGAAGAGTAATATTGGGACAACCAGGAAATAAGCAAAATGACAGACTTGGCAATACCTGATGTAACATAAAAGATAAATTCAACAGAAGTTAAAGATGTGATGAGGAAATTTATAAAGGGGAAATCCCTTGGAACTAATTGACTACCAATAGAGGTATGGAAGGTGGGAAGTAAGGGAATTGTACAGTTTTGGACTAGGCTAATTACTTGTATTATGTAAGGGGGGAGATCCCCATAAAACGTTGAAAGAAGCAGTAATAGCTGTCATATACAAAGAGGGAAAGAATTGCTGCTCCTATCCTCATACAAGCCCATATCTGTTTTGAACCATGCTTATAAATATTTCATGATGATAATAGTTGAGAGACTGGCAAGCCTACTGACTGATTTTATAGATGATGATCAAACAGTTTTTTGTGGCAGGGCAGAGGACAGCAGATAACCTTATAAATGAGTTACTAATTCTGAAAGATGCCCAACAGCAAAAAAGAGGAGAATGGCTATAGTATCACTGGATGCAGAGAAAGCATTCAACCAGGGAACAATCAAAGTACTTATTTCATAACTAAATGAAAACAGAATTCCTGGAAGAGTGGGTGAACATGATAAGTAGGATGTACAAAAGGGCCACTGTGAAAGTGAAACTGAGGGTGAGGCTTTTGCAGGAAATTACCTTAGAAAAAGGTACAAGACAGGGATGCCACCAATACCCCTTCTATTTACAATTTATTTAGAACCATTGTCAAAAGCAATTAAGGAGGCAAACATACAGGGATATCAATGGAGGAAAGGTAGAGAAAGACAATGATATATACAGATGACTGATACTGGTGAAGGACTAGGATAAAGATATGGAGCAACCGCAGGAACATATTAATAACTTTAGCAAAAAGGCAGCTTACAAAATAAATAAAGGCAAAACCCAAGGAATGGTAATAACATGCCTTTAAAAAGCAACACAGAGAGAGCAAGCAGAAATTAAATACCTGGGCATCTGGTTAGGTGTGATAGTGAAGATGATGCAAAAAAAAAAATAACATGTAAGAGAGTGCTTACAAAAATCAGAGAATAAATAAGGAAGTGGAAGCTGCTGATGTTAGATATGGATAAAAATATGACTAATGCAATTGTACTTTCTACCCGCAAAGCATAATTCTGGCTCAGGTGTTAAGGGCATACCCAGAGAGTCAACTATAAAAAATTGTTTCCCATG